>NW_022103907.1:14995394-14997144 GCF_000313985.2 Echinops telfairi | reverse complement strand
GGACTTTGGGATTTTACTTTAATCTTACCTCAGTACAAGGAAAATTTGTTTTAATAATGTGGAACTGTATATTATTCAATATGATCATTGAAGACAAAATGGGTGCATAAGAAAATGTGGTGGAGAAAGCTGATGGTGCTCGGCTATTAAAAGATATACAGTAGTGTCTGGGGTCTTAAATGTGTGAAGTTAAACAGCGGCCATCTTAGCAGAGAAGCAGCAAAGCCCACATGGGAGAAGCATACCAGCCTGTGTGATCAAGAACCCACACTCCCAAGGAGGCATCATCAGGCTGTGGCCTGATTAATAGGTTCAACTCCACCCTTACTAGACACAGGTAACATCACTGAGAGATATGGGAATATCCCATTTACTAACAAATTTTCCCAAATCCAAATCCGGAAGGCTTTACAGACCAGTTCTACAGTGCAAGCAATAAATATAAAGTAAGCAGAGTTTCCTATCTTGAATGACATTTCATTTTGGGTGATTTACTATTATCTCCTCTGAAAATAAACCCATAATTATTACTATTGCTATTATTATGAGTATGGCTATCTACATGAAAAGTATAGTCAATATACTTCTATAAGTTATTTCCCATTAATTATAATTTTTATTCTTATATAATTTTATTATATTCAGTAATGAAAATAGTTTCATTTAAAAATACAGTCCAATAGATATAGGTGTTAGTTAAATGGAAAGCACTTTAAAATTTTCCCAAGAAATCATTTCAACATTTAATAAGTATTTTTGAATTTTAGATATTTTAGTCAGTTAATCAGAGTATGAAAAAATGGTACTGGCCTTGCTTTGATATCTCCTGTTCCATTTTAATATCCCTTGGCAGTTTGAAACATCAGCATTTTACTCATGTTAATCCAAGGGCATTCTAAGGTTGATTGACACCCTAACATTGAAATGATTTGATTTTGACTCGATTGAGTCTATCTTTGCAATTGTGCCTTTATGCTGATCCCATCATACATGTCAAAAAATATTTTCATAGGGAGAGGAAATTAGAATGGCTGAATAGAAAATAGATTTGCAAGTGTTTAAAAGGATTAAATTAACCAAGGAGTCAAACCTTTTGAAGATATATGGTGGTGGTACTGTGGCAGGGAGTAATGTCAATAGAACCTCTATATGTAACTCGATTTATTGCTTCTCAATTTTTCATAATCTGAAAAAAAATACCCACTTGATTTTCAAGGTTGGTAAATGGGGTGTTGAGACAAGTTACAAATAGTTTCAACATCTTTCCTGACTACAAATTACACCTAGAGAAACCAGAAGTTATTGAGTAAAGAAGGAGGGCTACATCAGAATGCATCAACACAGACTTATCAAATAATTTTTTAAGCTTGTAATTACTGACTTAACAGTTACAGAGTGTAAATGCCTAACAAATACAATGCAAATAAAAGAGAATTGGACTGGTGACTGACAAATGCATGCCCTTGAGAGGCATCCTTAGGAGATTAAAACAGCTCCTCAGTAAGTGACTTCTCAGTATTCTGGAGACCAACATGTGCAATTATTCTCAGCCAAGATCTGTCAGCACCAGTTTAACTGGCATCTTTGTGACACGCAGATTCTATAAATGGTGCCCTTCAAACAGACACATAAAAATGTACATCCATCAGTTTAAAAACTATCTTTTTTTTCTCTCTTCTTTTTAAAATTAATTTTATTGGGGGCTCGTACAACTCTTATCAAAATCCATCCATCCATCCATTGTGTCAAG
>NW_022103907.1:14988615-14993839 GCF_000313985.2 Echinops telfairi | reverse complement strand
AAAAACCCAATGACACCCCCTCACCCCAAAAAAGAAGAAAGCCTATAAATAGTTAAAGGTCTGTTGATTTTTAGGAGTGTTTCCCTGATGAGTCTGATGGGGTACCACACCCTGGCCCCACAATCTATTTTTGGTCTTCCCTGGGGACTTCATTACTCTGCCTCCTTGCTGTTCTGTTCCATGCCCTTAGTGCTTCCCCTCAGTGTGGTGGGGTCAGATTGGGCACAATTCCGGCACTGTGTCTCCAGTGTTGTCCCCCATAGCCCTATGGGTCAGTGAGGGACATCGTGTCTCCTGGTGGGGCCAGTTTTATGGTCCTCTCTGTGCATTGGCTGCTCTGAGCAGGAATATCGTCCTTGGGGCTTGTTGGGCCAGGGTGTGCTCCACTCTCTCTCCCTCCCCCTTCATTTAATAGCGATAAACAAGTAATGATTTCTCTAGGATTTAGAAAAAGGCAAGATTAAATACACGCTCTTCAATGAAACAATGTGATCCATGTTCCTCCCTGGGACATAATCACCCAACAGTAACATGTTAGTGTTGGGTGAACTATACAAGTATGTCTATTTCTTACTATTTTTTATATTATCTGTTAAATGGCTCCTATTGTTTCAAAAATTATCAATCTCTGCTATTAGTTCCACACGTGCTATTATAAGAAAATAATGTGAGCTGAACATTCAAAACATTCTACATTTGCAAGCATATTTAAGCAATTAGTCTCATAACAGTCTTATTGCCTTTAATATAAAAAGTTTTCCTAATAAATTTATATAATCAAATTAAATCACTGTCATCTAGTCAATTCCACCTCATAGTAACATGTAAGTTTTCTGAGACTGGAAATCTTTACCGTAGCAGAGTCTCCTGTTTATCGCACAGAGCAGCTGGTGAGTTGAACCACCAATCTAGCAGTTGAATGCTTTCCTGACAAAGCCTCTAGGGGTCCTTAACTAAATTAGACACAAAGACACATTCTTTATCTATGAGTCTTTGCTATTCCACAAACCCTTGCTTCTGTAGTGCCATAAGCACTTTCTTTCTTATACAAATGACTAACAATGTATTTTTAATTCAAGATTTGGATACTTCAAAATCTACCCCAAAGTAAAGATCTATTAATCAACAACTTCAAAACATTGAGTTTACTGTTAGTTTTTGTTAGGTAAAAGAGAACTTGACTAATCATATTCTTTGGGCTAATGTTCAGATCATATAAATTCTCAAAACTTGTTCGGTCGGCACATGAAAAATTGGCTGATTATCATTTTTACCCAGAAGCATTTTGTCCCACATTCTATTCAAGAAAAAGAATACAAGTCAACTGGCTAATGTTTCAGTCAGTCCCATAACAAGTTTTGTTCATCATCTGCCATCCACTGTCTTTCCCACAATGAATTCGTAGTGACAGTTATTCTCTTAATTTGCCAGGTTAAAAAGGGCTTTTTCCTTAACTCTGAGATATGTTAAGAGCTGATTTAAAAACCTTGAGGCATGAAACAAATTTAGTTTGAAATTTAATTGCGATAAATCACAAAAATGGCTGCAGTCCTGCCTTATCCTGTATAGTTTTGGCAATATAATTTCAGAAAGCTTCCTCTTCAGGTTTTTCTGCACCTGATTCTGGATTGTCCTGATAACTTGCTTTTGCCAAAAGAATGTAAATTCTCAAAACTTATTTGGGAACCTAACCTATTTTAGAACTTTTCTGAATCCACACTTCAAGAGATCTTCATACTTCTACTGTCCCTCTGGAAACACTCTGAGGAGCCATGTAAACAAGCCGGCAGTATCCTACGAGATGGTGAGATAAACGTGACTCAGACATCTTTATTCACACAGGGAATATCCCTTACACTCCCAGTATCAGATGCCCCTTGACAGACCTGCAATTGACCATATATGCATGTGGAACCAGCTTGGGCCAATGGACCAGCTATCTGAGACCACCCTAAACTTCTTAACAATGAACTATATATGAAATAAACATTCACTTTTTAACCACTGAGTGTCTAAGAATATTTATGCAATAATGGATAACATAAACTCTTTGTGGGGGAACTTCCAGTATGACGGAAGACTAAGCAGATATGCTACACATGCCCTCTACAAGAAAGATAAAAGAGATCAAATGAAATCAATACAGATGATACCCTGTACTTCAAAAGGAAGACTAGAAAAGTAGACCGAAAGAAGCTGAACCAAAGCATGGATGGAGGAGAAAGATTTATGAATTGTTGGCGAGTCTGATTTGGCGTGGCCATGTGGAACTTTTGCAAGGAACAGTCAGTCTGGCATCCTTGTGACTGGCCACAAGAAAGGTGGGATTCTTCATTGCTTCCCACACGCTCACACAACTAGTGGCTGGTGATACTCCCCTCTGACAGGTGTCCCTACTCTACCCAAGGTCACATTTGAGTCCCCAGGAATCAGCCCCACTTACCCAACTGCAAATACATGAACTCTGCTTCATTACACCAGCAGAACACATGTGTTGGGTCCTTGTTTACCCTGGATGGGCAAGACTTCCTTCCATAATTAGTCACGGACACCAGCTGCCCTCTGGAATAAGAAACCTGTCCTAAGCCACCCTCTGAGATGGCACCAACTACTTCCGGACAAGGTGCCCTAACCCCACATACCATGGCCAGAAGGGATGCCACCTGGGATATTTCACCCAACCCCCACATCCACCCTCACCGTCTGTCCTCCTCAGTTGTCCAGAGTAGCCAGCCTATACTAGGTACCCTGTCCCTGACTATTGTTTTCTTTTTCTTTCTTTCCTCATATGTTTTATCCTTTCTTTATCTACCTTCTTTACTTCTATTTTCCTTTGTTACTCTTTTCCTTGTGCACTTTGATTATGTTTTCCTTTCAGAGAATTTTTGAATTTAGTCACTTTTCTTTTCCACTTCCTAGTTTTGCTTAATTTTTCCTTATTTTTTCTCTTTTCTTTTACTCTTCCCTTGTTTTCACTTTTATGGTCATTTTTAATCTTTCGTTATTAAAGTCTTTTATCTTGTTATTGCATCCCTTCTTTACCCTAATTGGTTTTTGTTTGTTTATTTTTTAATTTTCTTTACAATTGTTTGTGTGTTTTTTCTCTTGGTTTTTTTCCACCCAGTGGGAGACATAAACTTCCCATACAACTCAGTCACACATATACCTCATACAGCTAGCTGTACCTACTGGATGAGGACTGCTCTCCACTTCTGTATTGCCTGGTCATTATTAGATAGCAGCCACCATCAGTGAAATTCATGCTCAAGTGGCTACATGGACAGAAAAAGAACTACACCCACACTTCATCTTCTCTTTCATGCCCACGAGGAGGCAGATAGTGAACGCCTAAGAATGTGCAACATCTGGTCAGCAATTAAATCCACATGAAACAATTCCACAATGTCTTAAAACAAAAGACAATTTCAACACATACCCACACAGCAGAATGGATCAAACAAGTGATCAAAACCAGTGCCAGAAGAACTTTCTGAGGAAGAAATGACATTGAAACTACCTAATAAGGAACTCAAACGAAGGACACTTAGGGATGTTCGTTGGACAGAGAGAAAGATTGCGAAAGCTGCAGACAAAGGCACGAAAACACAGAAAACAGATGAATTCAGGAAAACACTGTCCCAACAAGCAACAAAATAAATGAAAAATTAGAAGCCATATAAGAATACAGAAACTTATTTCAGCAACATTGAAAGGTCAAAGGATAGAAGTGAACTATTGGAAGATAGGATTAGTGAGATTGAGGGGGGTAAATCTCTCAAAATTAATATGGTGGAGGAAAAAAAATTTAAAAAATCTAAGAATGATGAGGGACACCATCAAATGGAATATCTTAAGTGTGATCAACTACTGAGTAGGAAGAAATACACAAACAAAAAGCACAGAAAAAAATTGTCAAAATGTTGTTTAAAGAAAAGTGCTAACATTTTGAAAGGCAAAAAGATATGTATTCAAGAAATGTAACAAATTCCAAACAGGAGAGATCCCAAAAGAGAACCACCATTACATATCATAATCAAACATTCCAAAACAAAAGACGAGGGAAAGATCCTAAAGATCAGCTCAAGAAAAATGAAAAGAAAACCAATAGGAACCTATAAGTCTGAGAAAAGAGACCCAGAGATAACAATATAGAATGAAGACAATTACATAGTTAAAAGAAGGCATAGTGTAGTTGTAGAACTTCCAAATGGAGAGAGAGTGAAGTAGTATGCTGGTAGAAGTGCAAGGGTTAAGGGAAACGGATGTAAATACTATTATATACAAAACTGTGCAATAAAGGTCATCTAGGTAAATGGGCTGAATGTGTATGGGAGAAAAGATGAAATTATGAGACGAAACAAAATGTGTATGGATCATTAAGTGTAAAACTGATAATTTGCTCTGCAAGCTTTCATTCCATTATAAAAAGTAAAAAATTTTTTAAAAAAGGTACTTGTGTGTGGGCCCAGCCAATTTGGGCATCAGAGTTTGTTTGATAATTTCAGTAGAACCAGCAGAAACTTGTATTTTCTATATTAAAAAAATACATACAGTTAGAAAAGATCCATTAAATGACAGTTTTTTCTGACACCCTGATTCAATATAAATATCCTTTCTGAAAAATGCTTCTCATACCTTGTCTTAGGCTACATTCCTTAAAGAAACAAACCCAATGATATGTATATACACCAAGAAAGTGGTTCATACAGTTGTAGAAACAGGCAAGTCTATATCCAGGTAGGTTCCAAGGTCATGAGTAAAAGAGGTTGGAGGCTTTTCCTGGCTCCTGCAGCTGTGGGCGTTTATAATTGGCAGGAAAACCAGAGGGTGATGGTTACAGCGATAAATGAATCCAAAGCCAATAGGACCATTGACAGGCCATTTATGACTCCCAGGATCAGCAGGAAATATGGCAGGCTATTTGCTGAACTGCAAAGAACCAGAGGTGGAGGAACCCCATACAGGATCCAGACTCAGCAACAAGCTGACAATCTTTTCCTGTGTTTCCTTCTATTGGAAACAGGCCACAACCCTGAGCCAAATCCATCAAAGCTGGTCTGAGTCAGGCTGGTGCATTCCACCCTAACCTTATCTCCTGATGAAAGTGTCCAACTGATTAGCTAGGTGTTCACTGCCAAACCATGGAGAATGCTGGCCCATCAAAGTGGATACAAAAAATTCACGATCACATAGCTGATAGCACATTCACTTTTTAAATAGAATT
>NW_022103907.1:14985506-14987494 GCF_000313985.2 Echinops telfairi | reverse complement strand
GCACAGAGGTTTCTGTTAATGATGATTTTTGTGGACTAAATAAAATAAAAGCAATCAGACTCCTGGAAAATGCTGGAAGAAATTATTAGCAATGATTTCAAAATGCTTAGTTACATTTGAAAAAGTGATCCTCAGGGGTCAAAATTAAAGTGGAAATTGAAAAACAGAGCAATTAACTTCAGCAGATGTCTTGGCTGTCCTCGGGGCAATTTGCTAGTACAGAGTGATGACCGTGGAGATGAAGTTTTAACAGCTTCAGAGGAGACTTTTTGTGGGTTGTATTCATCAAGAGACAGGGAATTGTCACTTCCCCATGAAGCCTGAACACTCAAAGACAAGGTCAGCTGTTCAAAACAACCTTGAGAGAAAGAATTGGCTTTCTAATCCTGTAAAGAGTTACCGTCCTGAAAATGCACAGTGGCAGTTCTGCCCTGTCCTATAGGGTCATTGTGATTCAGCATCAACTTGATGGCAGTAAGTGTTCATTGGTTAGTGTGATAAACTGAGACTTGATAGAATGTATTTGGCCTTATTTCTACACTTGCAACCATGGGCATAGAAAACCAGCCCTATTTTGAGAAATATCTCCATTGTTCTGAGATAGAAAGGCTTTCAAATACATGTTCTCCAGGCTGGAAATTTCACTGTGACTGATTTCAAACTAACAATGCACTGTCGTATAAATGCTGACTGCTGAAGCATGTGAACAATCAGTCTTCACACGCCAATGTAAGCCAGTGCCAGCACATGGCTAATGTCAAGAGTGAACACATAACCTCCTGACTAAGCAAACACAAATAAAAAAAAAATTGACAGCTGTTTAGGAGGATAGAAAAGCTACATTTTCAGTAAAATAGTGAACCGGAAGGAAATATCTACCCACTGGTATATTATAGTGTTTATATTTATTGCCTACTAATATGTTGACACAGTACTCACAAAGCCAAATTCTTTTCTGAGAATTGTTTTACTTAAACCTGCCCTGATCTAGCTTTTCAGTTCAAATGTCTTCTTTTCAGATTTAGGAAACCCCAAGAAAAAAGTCAAAAGCAGTAAATTGCATTGGTGTTGATAATTCCTCTAGGACAATTGAAATCAGAAGAGCATCTCATCGTTTTGTTTACAGAATAATTGTGAAGGTGAAGTTCACTGTCAACTTGGCCAGAATTCTCAGGGCTTAATACCTACTAATATCCCGTGACCTGATTAACACAATGTACTTACAGCTAATCAGTTGTACGTCTCTCTAAATGGATAGGAGCCCTGGTGGCATAGTGGTTATGTGTTGGGCAGTGATCTGCATGGTTGGCAGTTGAAAACCACCAACATCTCCATGGGAGAAAGACTGGGCTTTCTATTCCCATTAATACTTAGTCTTGGAAACCCACAGGAAGTCACTATGAGTCAGCACTGACCCAATGGCAACAAATTTGGTTTGGGTTTGGTAAAGGGATACAATTATAATCCAATGCAACACCTTAGTAGTAGGGTCTCAGCTCTGATGCAATGAATTGCCTTGAAGGTGTGCCCTGCTTCCAATATAAATGGACGATGTGGAAACTTGTTTATCCAGGTCCCCACCACCCGGCCCCTTCTGTTTCTTTGGACATGAGCCTGCTCTATTGCCTGATAATTCAGGCAGCAACATGCCATCTAACCTACAAACCTTGGATCCACTTACTTCTGCAGACCCAAGACTTATCTGCTGACCCTGAACTTACTCTCTTCTGCAGCCACCAGCCTTTCTGCGGATCATCAGCCATCAGAACTATATGAGTCAGGAGAAGCTTCCAGCCTATAGTCTGACCCACAGACTTGGAACTTGAACCACAGACTCATATTTATCCACTTCTTCACACAACAAAATGTTTGATCTATTTTCTTTATGTAAATATGTATACATCAATATGAATCATCCTATGCACAGCTTTATAAATATCACTGCTTTGTTGTTGTTGTTGTTGTTGTTATTGTTGTTGTTAGGTGCC
>NW_022103907.1:14982839-14985138 GCF_000313985.2 Echinops telfairi | reverse complement strand
CCACCATGGTCCACTCCCCTCCATGAAATCGTCCCCTCTTCAGTCACATTTTGAGTGGCCAAGGACCTGAGAGGCCGCTCTGCCAACATTATCCCTGACAATGTTCTGCCTCCTTTGTTTAGGCTTTCAGTATTTGAAAACGTTTAGAAGCTATGCAGAAGATTTTCAGTGGCTTTGTCCTCCAAAGTGGGGAGCAGAGCTTTTTTTCTTGACTCTTCTTAGTCTGGAAGCTCCGCGGAAACCCGTTCCCTTTGAGTGACCCTGCAGGCATTGGAAATAACAGGGACAGAGCTTCCAGCATCACAGCAATATACAATCTACCACAATAGGAGAAACTGACAGACAAGAGGTGGAGTAACATGTAATGATGTTCTTATTACTAAAATAGTCAATTGTGATTTTTCATATATATATTTGATATATATCTTATAACTATGACCAAATCACAGTTTTAGCTTCTACAAAGGACCCAGCCTAAGACTGTTATGTTACAGTATTGAAATCCATGACTCTTGTATCATATTCCTCTTTTCATTATGAGTGCTGCTAAAGATCTATTTTTTAAATCTTTTCAAATATGTGGCTGGTTTTGTTGAGCTCAACTACTGTTTCTTAGAATTCTATTTTACTATTTTGTAAATGTCTTCAATAGGAACCAGTATCTGGAAAAGGTTGTTGTATTTAATAAAGTAGACGGTCAGAGGAAAGGAAAAAGACAATCAGTAAGATGGGTTATACTAAAGCTTCAAATTGGGTTCAAACAGCAATAATCGTGAGCATTGAACTTGCAGGGCAAGTTTTCTTTGTTGTCCATATGATGCCAAGAGCTGGAATTGACTGGACTCTACTTAACAATGTTTTTCTTTAAAAATTCATTGCTTGAATTTTCTTTGGGAATAAAATATTATTCATATTTTAATTTTTCTTGTGATAATTTAACTCACTACATTTCTTTACTATTTCTTATTTTTCCAACATTTTTATTGGCATAGATTGGTTGACCAGAGAAACAAATTCATTGACATTCATGTGTGTATAAGAAGGAGCTTTATACAAAAGAGCAATTATGTATTGAGAACACATCCCAGCCCAGTCCAGATCAAGTCTGTAAGTCTGATATTAGTCCCTATGCCCAATACTAGTGCATAAATTCCTCTTTAGACTCATGCAGCACATGTAATGATGCCAAATGCAGGAAGACCACAGGCCAGTGGGTAGAAGGTCTTGTGTATCCAGTGGCAGTGGAAGCATCTCAACACTTACACAGGTCTCCACATATCTCCTCCAGCTCTCTGAGTGTCTCCACAGCAGGAAAGGCCAAGAGAATGGGTATGGCCTCCAGTGAGCTATTTATCTCTGTTGCACTTCCAAATGAGGTCATCCAGC
This sequence comes from Echinops telfairi, assembly GCF_000313985.2. Lineage (NCBI taxonomy): Eukaryota > Metazoa > Chordata > Mammalia > Afrosoricida > Tenrecidae > Echinops > Echinops telfairi. The sequence continues at coordinate 14,983,752 of NW_022103907.1, read as the reverse complement.
TGCAATCTGATTGACAGGCTAGACTCTACCCCATCACTCAAGTTGACAGGAGATTATGAAAGTGTCATAAGATACTTCACGTATCATATACAATTAAATAGTTCAATCACATCAAGAAGAGTTGTACAATCACCACAATCCATTTTATAACATTTTCTTCAACTTTGTCCTCCTTGTTATTAGCTCCCTATTTCCCCCCAATCTCTCCTGCCATACCCCCAAGGGAACATTAATCCAGTTTCTGTTTCTATATATTTACCTCTCTTGAATTTCATATACAGAAAAACTTTTCAAAACAAACAAACAAACAAACAAGAACAACAAAACAAAATATCAAAACAGATAAAAACTTCAATTGAAAAGAAATATGAAAATATTAAAAATTAGAACAAATTGAAATGGATTATAAGGAATAGCAAATGATTGGTTGTTCAATTTTAACCTAATTGCATCTGCATCAATCGACTTTCCAATGTATTCTTCATGTTAGCAAGGCTGTTCACATTCCTGGTCTATGGTTGGAGGAGATTGCCCAGGAGATTAATTCCCGTGCATTTCCCCTGCATTTTTTTTCCCTGAAAAAGCTTTAAAATGGGTCTAAAGGGAAAGAAAATTATAAGACATTACATTTGGGCCTAACTATGTCTTCCATAATTGACTTTATAATTTTCTCTGATGATAAGAGGGTTATTCAAATCCTTCAACTGTGAAGAGAGAGGGATTCACCAGAGGCTTACTCCTGTATGTGGACCCTGCAAATGGATTTTGGCCTTCCACTGTCATCCATAGCCTTCTTTAAATCAGTGTTCACAATTTAAGCTTTGTTGTCATTCCCTCTCTAAGATTTGGGTTATGTTGTTTACAATCCTTGGACCACACAGGTTGACATGCTTCTTCCATGTATATTTAGGCG
>NW_022103907.1:14979770-14981204 GCF_000313985.2 Echinops telfairi | reverse complement strand
ACAGGCTGGTGTGCTTCTTCCATGTGGGCTTTGATTAGTAGCATCTATTCTTAACTGAAATGAGATCTTAGAAGTCTTACTAAAATATAAGGAAGTCACAAAAGAAAATGATGTTTGAAATTTCTTTGCTATAAATAATGTTTTTTTAAATATGCATATATAGTTTTTCAAAAGAGAATTTGAAGTATAATTACAAATAGAATATAAAAATTACATATATCAGAGACATTCATTGTGAAATACAATGTAATACTTACCTGGCAGGGGAGATACCATGATCACGAAGGTGGTTTTCCCAGGGCAAGGCTTATCCATTGCACTCCAGATGTGCTGCCCCCTGCGATTTCCCTAAATGTGGGAAACTTGATGCATAATTTGTGGCAGTGGGGGACTGTGTTCATGCTCTCCCCTGATAAGAAAAAAAAAGAAATGAAATACAATGTTTCTCAAATACTTATTAATATAGAATTTTAAAATTTGTGTCTCTATCAAAAAATTTTAAAAATCTTCTCCCCGACCCCTCCAGGGGGAAGAACAAGAGAAAACATGGGGGAAGGGAGACAGCAGTCAGTGTGAGAAATGAAAATAATAACAATGTACAATCTATCAGGGGGTTATGAGGGAGGGGTGGGGGGGAAGGGAGCTGATACCAAGGACTCAGTAGAAAGTAAAAGTCTAGAAAAGAATGAGGGCAATATATGTACAAACATGCCTGATTCAACTGATGTATGAACTGTGATAAGAGTTGTATGAGCCCCGAATAAAATGATTTTTAAAAATCATCTATGTATGCATATAATATAGAGATAATTTTAAATATTTTAAGTATTTGCTATCAAGTAGAAAGACACAGATTAGTGCATATGAAACATGCTTGTTATGTGTATCATTTTAAAAACAGCTCATACAACTCTTCAAATATTCCTTTTAACATTACACAGAATTATTTGGGCCTTTTATGAAAGAGCAATTAGTAGATCTTTACATATTAGTGAGGTGCATTTTGTCTATATGTCTAACTATGCTCCTATAGACATTTACAACCTTGCCAACCCTACAAAGGGCCATGATGGGTCAACTCCATGGCCATGGCTTTCTTTTGTTTTTACTTTTATACTGATGCACATTCTTTTAGATTATCACTGAAATATATGCTGCTCTTATAAAGGTGCTGTCAGGTCCATTTCCAGTGTTGAGAAACCCTATATGATGGAGAAGAACTGTCCAATAGGCTTGCCTAAGTTGTCATCTTTCCGGGAGGTGATAACCTGGTCTTCTTTCTCACAGAGACGCTATATAGATTGTAGTTGCTGGCTGGGTCCACCCCATCAACTTTGGTATATACAGGTGAACACTAGCTGTTGCAAATCCAGGGCTCCTATTGAAACATTTAGGCTATGTATTTGAAAATGTTTTCTCCAGGGTTTGAAATGC
>NW_022103907.1:14961616-14970347 GCF_000313985.2 Echinops telfairi | reverse complement strand
GTCCTAGTTCCAGGGGAAGATAGATGCCAAGACACATGGAGATCTCTAAGGAATGTGGGGACCACAGATGCTGAAAAGAGACAAAGACTCCCCAGAACAGAGAGAGGGGGCCTACAGCTAGAGCTGGCATTCTGAATTTGTAAATGTAGCCTCCTAAATAGAGAGCGAATATGATTTTGCTTGTAAAGGCTTCTTGTGGTATTGCTTTAGAGTACCACTAAATAGTGAAGACAGGGAACCCTAGTGGTTCACTGGTTATGCTTTTGGCTGTGATCGGCAAAATTTGCAGTTCAAAACCAACAGCCGCTCTGAGGGAGAAAGGGTGGGCTTTCTACTCTGGTAAGCAGTTAGAGTCTCAGAAATCCACAGGGAATCACTGAATCAGCATTGACTCGATGGACATAAGAGATAACTAAAACAGGATTGCAGAGGACAGTGAAAATGACAAGGTTTATAGGAAAAGATTGGTATAAAGTATGCTACATGCACACTTCAATTACTTATTAAAATCACAATGAAAGAAGAAAATTTAAGAGACTCTCTTAAACTCATTTGAAAAATCTATATATATTCCAACATAGTCTATGACATTTTGGGAAAATAATATAACTAGTGCTGGATTATCCAACAAGATAAGACACTATATGCCATAAGTTAGAAACTTTAAGAGGATAAAAAAATCTTTGTGATATGTTAGCTTATAATATGAAATACTACATTTCTTATAAGAAATGGGAATATTTGAAACTAATTTTGGAGACTTTAAAACCTTTAAAGAAAGAAGCAATAAGATTGGAATATGAACAATCAACCAGGAGTGAGGTGTCTGTGGAGGGAAAATAAACTGAAACTAAGAATACTTAATAATACTTTAAGAAACACATAGATTGAAGATTTTAATGTCAAGAAAAACATAATCATTAAATATGATATAATATAGAAACACTTTATCAAGATCTTCATTTTTCAATTTCTGAGCTTAGGACAACGTTCATATAACATTTTAAAAGCCTTTTGGACATGACTGAAACTCTGTAAAGGTGTAACATTATAAGTTTAACACAGGGAAACCACTCAGGACATACTCTTGCTTTGAACGATGAGGCTGCTGAGATGAAATTATTTTACAAAATGAAAGGAAAAAACAAGTAAATTAAATCAAGCATCCATATGGTTACTGTGAATTCGTTGTTAACAAACTTTGGTGAGGTACAAAGAGTTGGGAGGAAAATGAAGGTTTTATTAAAAAGTTCAATGTCTCCAGTTATGTGAAATTGCCGTGGCAATTTAGAGAAGAACAGCTGCTCAGGTCGGGTTGGAACCATCTCTCTCCGTTTTAAATTCATCTCGTGAGACAACAGAGAGCTTGCATGAAACGGTCTTAGAGGACATTCTTTTACTGAGGTGTCCTCATGGTTGATTGCCATATTTTCAATGAATGGACAGTTACACATGAATTCAATCTAAATTTGTAATAAAATGTTTATATATTATTATGGCAGTTCTTCAGCTTAATATGTGGGTGAATATGAAGGCATTACATACTGTATTGTACTTTTCCTTTATATATTAATGTATTAGATATCTCACATTTTGCATTTCTAGTATTTTGTGATAGATTTGGTGCTGGCCAGGTTTACTTGAGAAACAAATCCAGTGACATATATATATATAAGAAAGCACTAATTATCAATAAATAATTATATATCAAGAAAACATCCCAGCCCAGTCTAACTCAAGTCCATAAATAAATAGTAGTCCTTCTATGTTCCTCTCTGACTAACACAACCACATATTATCATGTAGAATGCAGAAAGATCACAGGCCAATGGGTGCACAATCATGTGGATCCAAGGTTGGTGGAAATAGGGCAGGGTTGCAGTAGCTCTTAGGGTCAGTGGCAAAGTCCCAGCCAGCAAGAAGGTGAAGGGGGGAGAGAGAAAATAACTAGTTCACAGTGTCTCTTACTCTTAAACCATCACGGAGTCACCAGGCTGCAACTTGATTGACAAGATTAACTCCACCCCTAGCAGGAGTATCTAGTACATAAAACCATCTAGCTACCACAGACCCTATCAATTTTATATGACTACTAGATGCTAGCAGTGAAATTTCACCTACATCAAGGCTGCGTTGATATTTAAGGCACTTCATAGTATAAAGTTGAGAATTTCCTACTTAAAATTTTCAAAATTCAATTTGGGATATGTGCATTATGTTAAGGTATTTTGGCACAGTATTATTTTTATGGTGAATTAGACCTTAAGTGAATCCTACTGTATTTTAAAATAGAATTTAAAAAGTAATAGAAATTGCATTAAAATACTAAATTTAATCAGCAGGAATAGGCCAACAGATATTCGTGGGAATAAAATGGGTTTTCTACTTCAGCCAGTATTCCATATATTTTTCTAACAGTTATATTGGCATATAATTCACACAGCATACAATACAATAGTACAATCACATCAAGAAAAGTTTTACAATCATCACCACAATCAGATTTAGCACATTTTCTTCATTCTTGTTCTCAGAATAATTAGCTCCCTATACGCACCCTCTAACTTCCCCTGCCTCACCCCAAGGACATTAAATCCAGTTTCTTTATCTATAGATTTAACTGTTATGGATTTCATAAACAGAGAAATATTAAAAACAATAAAAATTAGCAATCATAAGGAAATAAAACTGATAGAAAACTCAATCAAAAGAAATCAGAAAGTATTAAAAACTAAAATAAATGTAAATGGATCATAAGGAATATCAAATGATAGAGTATGAAATTTTAACTGAACTGCATTTGCAACAATCCACCTTCCAACGTATTCTGCAGGTTAGCAAAGCCATTCACATTTCTGGGCCATGGTTGGAGGGGATTCCCCAGCAGCTTGATTCACGTATATTTCAATTCACTTTTTTTTTAAACTGAAATAGCTTTAAAATTGGGCCTAACGGGAGATAAAATAATAAGATATTACATTTTGATCAAACTACATGTGCCATAATCGAGTTGACAGTGCTCTCTGTCTGATGACAGGGCTATTCACATCCCTTCACTATGTTCGGAGGCGGCATCACTGGTGGCTTAGTCCATGTGTGGACCCTCAAATGCATTTTGGCCTTCCTCTGTCATCCATAGCCTTATGCAAACCAGGTTTTCACAATTTAATCTCTGATGTCATTCTCTCCTTGAGATTTGGGTTATATTATTAACCATCCTTGGATCACATAAGCTGATGTGCTTCTTCCATATGGACTTAAGGTGATGCCTCACTTAGATGGCTGCTTGTTTGAAAAAACAAGCCATTGGGACCCCAGAAGCTATTCATTCTGGTTTCTTCATCACACTTTACTATTGCACCCATATCTTCAGTAATCTCTTCAAGAGGGCAAATAACAAGCAGGGCCATGTCATAAGAACTAGTTGTTCTTTGATTGAGGCTAGAATTAAGTGCAGACCCCAAACCCTTTGATGAGTTCTTAAATAAATTATTTTGAGTTCGTTTCTCTTGAATAGGCCCCCAATTTATAGTGACCGCATGCAAAATAATATCAGAACTTGTCACCTGGTCTACATCAGTCTGCGGGTGTCATTGAAATCTGGTGAGCCTCAAACCAACGTGCAAGCCTTCACTTGACAGTCAGACGAAGGCTAAGCTGGAGGTTCCCTGTCTGAGATTTGAGCCCTGGTATCCTGCATGGAAAGTAAAAATTCTACTTTTCATCTAACACTGTCCTCTTTGAATGTTTTTGAGAAAGGTCACACTGCTTGACTCTTAGCAACCCTATGAGGACAAGTAGAACTGCCCCTTTGTGTTTCCAAGCTGTGGATTTCCCCAGGACTAGAAAGTCTCATAGTTCTCCCATGGAGCAGCTGGTGGATTCAAATTGCCCGAGTACATAATACACTACACCACAAGGGATCCTGCCCTCTTACGTCATGATGCTGTGTCCTGAGATCCCCATTTCCACTCTCTTAGTCCTTTGTGCTGTCCTTTCTGGCTGTACCTACACCTTCTTTCTTACTTAGCTTGCTATTAATGTTTTTCTTCTAAAGAAATATGTGTGTTTCTTTTTTTTGCCATATAGATCAGGTGAAACTTAAAAAACAAAATGAAACATGATCAACCAAAAAAATGTGTGGTAATAGATAAAGCCCGATAGGTTAAGAGTATAATTTGGGAACAATAAATCATACAGATATAACATTTACACTGAAGAAGTAAAGTTCCTTTTCTGTGCCTTTTAAATCAATATAATAAAAAATCAGAATAAAAAATAACATAAAGGTAAATTCTACTGTCTAACTTTATTTAATTAATGTAATATAATAAGAAGCTTTAATCATAAAAATAAAATTGATCTAAGGAAATCACAAGCCTTCTTTCTATTATTATTAAGGAAAATATTTCTGGTAGCACAAAATAGTAATGATTGAAAAATTACATGTAACTATTTTCATATGGAAATTATGTGATTAGAAATAGGTTTTGCAAAGTTATGTTCAATAAAATTTTATTCTAACCAACAATTTTAAAGGTACTCCATGTAATTGATTACTCTATAACTATCCATTTATAAAAATTAAAGTAATTATATACACTATTTACTCAGTTCTATTGGCTTGTTTTGTATAATTCTATTGAAAAAGTAAATCTAACATAAGTCTCATTACTAAAGTATTGAATATGAAATTTTCTCAAAATTAATCAATAGAATTCTTTACCAGTTTATTGCTTCTAAAATTAGTAGAGTTAGCATTTAGGTTGGATTGACCAGAGAAACAAATTTAGTGACACACATATATGTATAAGAAAGAGGTTTATATCAAGAAGTAATTCTATATCAAGCAAACATTCCAACCTAGTTCAGATCAAGTCCATAAGTCTGATACTAGTCCATGAATCGTTCTTCAGACTCACACACCTACATGCAATGATGAACAATGCAGAAAGATCACAGACCTGTGAGTTGCATCAATGGCCATGGCTGCATCACAGGGCTCATACAGGTCTAAGCATGGCATGAAGGTCTCAATGTGGCTCACTGGCATGAAGGTGAAGGCAGAGAGAGAGCAGGAAGTTCCCAGGAACCTCCTTATGAGAAGGCCACGCCCACTCAACAAAGAGGCAACATCAGGCTGTGACCATATTGATAGGCTAGATTCCACCCCTACACTTCTATATATACCAAGCTGACATGAAATTATGTAACTACCACAGACCTCCCCTTGTCAACTTGACACCTTTACACAACTCTTTACCCATACATAATTCTTCAACAAAACAATAATAAAATTGTATCTGTGCCTACCAGGATAAAACTAAAATGTATACATTGCTGCATAAATGCATAAAAGCTCCCGTCATATGTATCATGTATTTATCATTTAATTGTGATTTATTAAAACTAAGCATACATTTTCATTTCAAATACATTTTAATCATTAAAAAAATCCTATTTTCAGATCTTAGTACATTTTTTCAAATGGCATTGGCTCAAAATCGAAAGATATTTTGTTGTTTAAAAAAGGAAACTTTAATTTTCAGTACTCCAGAGTGTAAAGAGCCCTGGTAACATAGTGGGATACAAACAAGTTGGATGACTAATTGTAAGATCTGCAGTCTGAAACCACCAACCAATCCACAGGGGAGACTGAGGCTGTCCACTCCCATAAAGATTTGAGGGGTCTGAAACTCACGGGAATAGCTCTGCTCGGTTCCACAGGATTTCTAAGAATTTGAAATGACCTCTCTGTAGCAGTGAGTGTTAGAATGAATTCTGTGGAAATAGATCTATGAGCCTATATTTATAGGTTTGGTATTAAGGTAGCAGAAAGAAATTGAGCCTCCATTCAAGTACTCCCTCAATGCAAGAATACTTTCTTCTATTAAATTGGCATTCAAAAATAAACAAATAAATAAATAAATAGACATTCTATGATGCTCACCTTCCCGACACAACCGCTGAAGACAAAGCGGGTGAATAAGCAAATGTGGTGAAGAAAGCTGATGGTGCCCGGCTATCAAAAAATATAGCGTCTGGGGTTTTAAAAGCTAGAAGGTAAACAAGTGGCCATCTAGCTCAGAAGCAACAAAGCCCACATGGAACAACATATCAGCCTGTGTGATCACGAGGTGTTGAACGGATCACTGAAGACAAAAGGGTGCATAAGCAAATGTGGCGAAGAAAGCTGATGGTGCCCGGCTATCAAAAAGTATAGCATCTTGGGTCTTAAAGGCTTGAAGGTAATCAAGCAGCCATCAAGCTCAGAAGCAACAAAGCCCACATGGAAGAAGCACGCCAGCCTATGCAATCACGTGTCAAAGGGATCAGGTATAAGGTATCATCAGAACAAAAAAAAATCTTACCATAGTGAATGATGGGGGGCGGGGGTGTGTGTGTGTGGAGTGGAGACCCAAAGTCCATTAGTAGGCCACTGGAGATCCCCTTGCAGAGGGGTCTCAGGGAGGAGACGAGCCAGTCAGGGTGCGATGTAACAATGATGAAAAATACAACTTTCCTCTAGTTTCTAAATATTTCCTCCCCGCTCCCACTATCATGACACGAATTCTACCTTGCAAGACTGTCTAGACCAGAGGATGTGCACTGGTACAGATAGAAACTGGAAATACAGGGAATTCAGGGCGGGTGAGCCCTTCAGGACCAGTGGTGTGAGTGGTGATACAGGGGGGGTAGAGGGAGAGAGTGGGTAGGAAAGAGGGAACTGATTACAAGGAACCTCCTTGTAATGTATATGTGACCTCCTCCCTGGGGGATGGAAAACCAAAAAGTGGGTGAAGGGAGACATCGGACAGGGCAAGATATGACAAAATAATAATTTATAAATTATCAAGGGCTCATGAGGGGGGGGAGCGGGGAGGGAGGGGAAAAATGAGGACCTAATGCCGGGGGCTAAGTGGAGAGGAAATGTTTTGAGAATGATGAGGCAATGAATGTACAAATGCGCTTTACACAATTGATGTGTGTATGGATTGTGATGAGTTGTATGAGCCCCTATTAAAATGATTTTTTTAAAAGAAGAAAGGGAAAAAAAGAATGAATTCCTTAGAAATACAATGATTGTCCAATACAAAAATACTTATGAAAAAAAAACCCAACTAATTCACAATAGTATTTGAAATTTGCAAATTCACATATCTATTTCTTTAATCATTTGAATTTTCCTATCTTGGGGTTTTTATTGTTGGAATCTCTCTAAAAGGAATAATGATAAAGTCTTTATAACTCTAGTTTTCAGGACTCACCATGTTTTCAAGTAAATAAGCCAATGGCCTGAAGAGAGGTTTACATCAAAGCTCCTTTCCTTTTTTGGTGATAAGTTATTGTAGAAGCATTCAAGAAATTCCTGGACCCAAGCAACATGCCAAATGAGACAGAAATAAAAGTGTTCTCCTTGGCAGTCCTCAGATTTTGAAATAGACTAATAGAAATCTAAATACGATCAGTTTATGACCATCTAAACAACTGACCGCTTGCAGCAGAGACTTAATAGCGAGGAACAAGAAGTTTGAGGCCTTGAAGATATCGGGGTAGGAAACAAATTAGAATGGTAAGCCCTGAAGCAAACACATCCAGAGGAAAGGAAATCTCCAGGCTGAGAGATGGGTCTCACATCAAGTTTCTTGGAGAAAAGCACCGGCATTCGTGGTCCTTTTTGAAGATCCTTTGAGCCTTTCCATGTGATTTTAGAGGGAATACAAATTGAATGTCTATTCACCAAAATACCCACACCTACTCTTCTAGAGCTGGAATTAGACACCATCCCATACTTTATTATCCTCTTTGAAAGCACAGCAAGAAGTATACCTCTCTGAAATTCTGCATGGAGACTCAACAACTGCCATTGCATATGGTTTTCTATTTGCACACGGTTTTACTAGTTATACGGATATGCTATTCGCAGAGTGAAAACCACACCAATCTCATTGTCGACAAGTCGGTGCTGACTCAGAGTGACTCCCGTGGCTTACTGAGCCCGTAACTGTTTATGAACGTAGAAAGCCCAGTCTTTCTCCGGCAAAGCTGCTGGTGGTTTCAAAACGTCAACTATGCAAATCGCAGCCCAACCCGTAACCATGACACCCAATTGATTGCATTTCATAATTGCTTCTTTGGGGGTTATTTGGTCCATGTTGCGGGTTACATTTTTGAGTAAAGCAGGCACAATTCTTGTCTTAGGATATGATGTAGTGGAGAGTTGAGACACACCCCGATGATGTTGTAGATTTGATTTCAGGTCACCACAATAAAGTGAGTAGCACAATACAAATGAGTGACATACTTTGTTGTTGTTGTGTCCCAGTGCATATAAGAGTGATGTTAGGTGTTGCTGTAACCTTTTCCCTAGGATGCTGGTTGGTATAGTGGTTATGTGCTCGGTGCTTACCGCTGAAGTCAGTAGTTCAAAACTAGTTCCACGGGGGAAAAGACAAGGCTTTCTACTCCTGTGAAGAGTTACCGTCTAAAAAACCCATGGAGGCCCGTCTAACTTGCCCTATAAGGTGGCCATGAGTCAGAATCGAATTGATGGCAGTAAGGTAACCAGCTCACCCTCACCTTTAGGAGCTTTCTGAGACTTAACTTTAGTGACAGGTCTAGTGGAAATAATGGGTGGTGAGGGTGTTTCCTGGGTGCTCTCAGCAATATTTTGTAAGGCATCTCCCTTAGGCAATGCTACTGATGTAGCCCCACCTGGCATATCAACTTG
>NW_022103907.1:14959074-14960414 GCF_000313985.2 Echinops telfairi | reverse complement strand
TATCTCTCCGCCCTTCAATCAATCCCACCTGTGTTTATCAGCCAGGTTGGCACAACAAACTGTCTCACAAAGTGAACCCTGCTTCTGGGAAAATGATGCTGACCGACTTGTTTGAGGAAGGATTGCCACAAACCTTCTATTTATGTTAACAGACAAGCAACAACAACAACAAAGTATCCGGAAGTGAAATGAATTAAAGCACAGTGGAGCGAAGGAGGTATGTCTGTGTAGACATGAAGAAAACCATAAAAATTTTAAGTTGTTGTAATCAGTTAATGAACCCTTGCCTTCTAATCTTTAAAATAATCATGTATACTCTTTGCCCATATTTTCATATTGGTAAGGAAACCTAATGTAAGAATTCCCCCTACTCCTCCTACTACCATGTATTATTTTTTCCCCAATAATGAGGACACTGAAGTCCATGGTAATGACAGGCATCGGTTAAATATGACTCACGTGATAATGCACTTCTATTCAGAATGCAAACGCCAAATAAATGGAGGCTCTGTTGTCTACATCATTGTCATGACTTGGCAGTAGTATGCTGTTAGACTTTCATCAATCCAACCCTGGATAAAAGAACTAAATGTTACCCAGTCAACATACCCATTTAGGTTAAGTGAAATGGAGAAGAGAAATGATGAAACTATATACCTGGGAGAGCAGAAAATATGGCATACAAAATAAAATTAGGAGAAAACATCTCACTTACTTCACGCTCTCAAAGATGACCTCCTAACCTGAGATTAATTGTATGAAGTACAGTAGAATCCCAGACCTCGGTGCTAATCCATTCTGGAAGGAACGTCGAGATATGATGCAATCGAGATCCCAATCATTTTTTTCCATAAGAAATAACTGAAAATGGATTAATCCGTTCTCGACCACCAAGTTTTTACCCTAACCTTGCCTTTTTATACAAAACATTACATCAAGATTTCAAAGTAAATAAGTTCAGAGTTAAATGATATAACTTAAATAAGAAACACAACATTAAAAAAGTTTTAACAACGACAGTATGGCTCATATCTTGAGATTGATGATCCGGATCTGTGGACACGGATGTGGAGAGGAGGTATAGAGAGAGAGTCCTTGTTTGGAAGGGGAATCCCCTTCCATCAAATGAACTGGTAGCTGCTTCTCAGGAGGTTTTTCACACACACACACACACACACTCAGGAGGTTTTTCACACACACCCCCAGGAGGTTTTTCACACACACACACACACACACACACGAGGCTTTACACACACACACACACACGCACACACAGGAGGCTTTACACACACACACACACACACACACACACCTTTTCTTTGCCTTTTTTCACTAGGACC
>NW_022103907.1:14931864-14958478 GCF_000313985.2 Echinops telfairi | reverse complement strand
AGAACTAGAAAAGTGAGGCTCGCCACCCATTTATCCCTCCGCCTTTCAATTAGCCCCACATGTGATTATCAGCCAGGTTGCCACAATTAACTAACTCAGGACCCATGTTTTGTTTTGTTTTTTAATCTATAAAAGGACAAAAAGCCACAAAACTAAGAAAATTATAGCAAAATGCTTGGAACACAGCTGCAAAAGGTTTAACCAACGTGTACTAACAATGCCAACTAACACCGAGTGATTGAAACATGAACTGTTTTTGTTTACAAAAATCACATGCATCGGGTTGGATTCTGATGTTTTGCTCGAGCTCCATTACAGAGTTTTCTTGACATTTTGTGTCAAAATCCGATTATGTCAAGTACTGATGCAGCCAAGTACTGGGGTTCTCCTGTACTACACTTTAGCCTGACACACGGATACAAGAACTATAGTGCATGGTAATGGAAGTGGTCTAAGGGAGACTCTAACAAGCAAATAAAGAGAATTTACCATGGGCTGCTCCCATAAAGACCTTTCAGGCTCAGAAATCTCAAAAGGCAGTTCAGTCTACAGAGTCCTTATGAGTGAGAGTCACTGAATTGCAAGCTTTGTTTTGGGTTTTGACGATGAATAGCATCTTGTAATGTATCTTCTCCTTTAATATTTATTTTAATTATATGTATTGGATATACTTATCAATATTTCATGAGCGACCACAATTAGGCTGAGAAAAAAATTGTCTAAGATAATAAAGAATAAAAATGTCCAGTCTGGTGGATGTTGTTCCACTAAACCAGTAATTAAAATGTCAATGAAAAGTTCTCAAAATGTTCTGCAAGCTCATTAGTAACCAGTGCAGCTTTCTTTCCATAATGAGACAGAGCTTGTTTTCATTTTGAATCAGTAGGTTTTAAGCCTGTGTTTAATGTTTTGACATTAGGGTGACTCATCAAATTATTACCAAATTTCATCACAATGATCTATTTTTATTCTTTTATTGTGACTGTTTGTTTCTATGTGTAGTTTCAAGTGAGTTGAAAAGAAAGCTACTAAAATATCTAGTATGGAGACAACTACTGGAAAATGTCATGTCTTAATTATGTGAGTTATGAAACACAATTCAATAAATCTCAAGTAATAATAATACTTTATACTTTAGTTGATAAGGCATTTTAACCTAAATTACCTTGTTTGGCAATTGCTTATTGATATACCTAGAAATTATTCTAACAATAATTAACATAAGGAGTCTCTGTTGTTTTTGTTTTTTTAATAATTTTTTGGGGGGAGCTCATACAACTCTTATCACAATCCGTATATACATCAATTGTGTAAAGCACATTTGTACATTCGTTGCCCTCATTACAAAACATTGGCTCTCCACCCAAGCCCCTGGCATCATTTCCTCATTTTTCCCCTCCCTCCCTGTTCCCATGAACCCTTGATAATTTATAAATTATTATTTTCTCATATCTTACACTGTCTGATGTCTCCCTTCACCGATAGGAGGTCACATATAGATCCTTGTAATCGGTTCCCTCTTTCCTACCCACTCTCCCTCTACCCTCCCAGTATCACTACTCACACCACTGGTCCTGAAGGGATCATCCACCCTGGATTCCCTGTGTTTCCAGTTCCTATCTTGTACCAGTGTACACCCTCTTGTCTCCCCAGATTTATAAGGTAGAATTGGGATCATGATAGTGGTAGGGGGAGTGGGTGGGAGGAAGCATTTAGGAACTAGAGGAAAGTTGTATGTTTCATCGTTGCTACACTGTTCCCTGACTGGCTCGTCTCCTCCCCATGACCCTTCTGTATTGGGATGTCCAGTTGCCTACAGATGGGTTTTGGGTTCCCAATCTGCACTCCCTCTCATTCACAATTATTTGATTGTTTTTTCTTTGATGCCTGATACCTGATCCCTTCGACACCTCGTGGTCACACAGGTTGGTGTGCTTCTTCTATGTGGACTTGCTTGCCTCTGAGCTCGATGGCTGCTTGTTTAACATTCAAGTCTTTAAGACCCCAGACGCACTATCAGCTTTCTTCACCACATTTTCTTATGCACCCATTTGTCTTCAGCGATCATATCGGGGAGGTGAACACACAATGATATACTTTTTGTTCTTTGATGCCTGCACCTCGTGGTCACATAGAGCCTCTCTGTTTTTCTGCCAATTTTGGTTTAGTGAAAACAAGTTTACAATGAAGAAAACATGTTTGTTCTTGAAGGAAGGAGAAGTTAAGAATCTCTATGTCTCTTTCATTAAAAAATTCAGTAGATTCTGGCTCTTAAAAGTTTCTATGAAAAAAAAAAGTTTGTAAGAAGTTTATTTGCATATTTACAAATTATAACAATTAAATTATAACAATTAACAAATTATAACCATAAAATGCTATGGTACAAGTGCAATAATAGAAAGACAGTCAATAGGGTAGAAAAAAGTCCTGAGAGGTTGGAAGACAAATTCAACTTTAGGATTAAATAATATTTGATTCATTTAAATGATAAGAGAATGATATTTCCAATGAATTATGTCAGAACAATTATTTAATCATTAAAGTAAAACCTAGATTATAACTACATATTATAAACTAAAATAAACTCCAAATGTATTAGAGTAAATGTATCAAGATTAATAAATGAAACAATAGAAGTATTACATCACATGAGTTTGTTTGTAATCTGGCAGAAATTTAAAAAAAGGCTTGCACTGAACGCTTAAGCTACATAGTCAAGTGGAAGAAACCCATATCTGTGCCCATTTCAAAGAAGGGTGACTTAAAAATAATACAAAAATTATCAAACAGCATCATTAATATCACATGCAAGTAAAATTCTGCTGAAGATAAGCCAGCAATTGTTGCATCAGTACATCAACAGGGCACTATCAGACATTAAAGCCAGAGGATGCGGCAAGAAGGATATAACTGCTGACACCAGATGGAACTTGGCTGAAAGCAGAAATACCAGAACATGTGTTTACTTGTGTTTTTTGACTATGAAACGCCATTTGACTATCTGGACCATAACAAACTATGGATAGCATTTGAAAAAAATAGAATTTCAGAATACTTAAATTCTGCTCATGCTGAATGTTTGCATAATGCAAGAGACAGTAGTTTGAAGAGTAAAAAGATTTCAAATCAGGAAAAGAATTTGTCAGGATTATCTCCTTTCATGTGTGCATTCAATTGTGTGCTAAGCAAATAATGGGAGAAGTTGGAGTATACATTTCTTTCTTCTCATATTGAATTACTTATAAAAATAAGCTATGCCTGGGGTTGATGAATTTTTTGGTTGTACACATTTTAGTTATAGGCAAAAATATTATTTTATGATGTGATGCATATTGTGTGGTCAAGTGAAATTTCTTAATATGACTTTCTACCTAAGTGTCCGTAACTCCCACCCCAGGACTGCATGGGACTATTCAAATAGGGCATATGTAACACTAAAGAGGGGATTGATCAATTTTCAAAATACTCCCCCCCAAACATTAACCCCTGCTATTAGGATGAACCATCTTGGTAGAAAGAGAGAAACCTCAAGGACCTTGGACAGTCGCTTTCACGATATTTGCCTGAAGTGGCAGAGGCTACCAAGACCAGAGACAACACAGACTGTGGCATGGAAAATCATACGTGCAGTGGTAAGACTGTGAGATTCCTTCTCCCTATCTGGCCCAAGACTATGGAGCTGTAGGTTGGATTCCTGGCCCATGAACCTAGTAGCTGAGAGACTAAGAACTGGAGAAAGACTTGACCACACCGTGGTTGAGAATCTGAGATACTTGGATGATGACTGAGGAGGCTAAAGACTCTATCCTTCAGGTCGCTGAACTTGACTTGTGGTAACTTATTAACTTCCATAATAAATCCCCGTAAGGGTAAGAATTGCCTATGACTTTTGAGTGACGATTACAACAAATTATTGAACCCAGCATAGGTGTAGAGTGGCATGGGAGAAATTGTTCCTGTCAGAATATGTAAAGTATGATGGACCAAGGGGGCTGGACTCTGCCCCAGGCCAAAAGGGAAACCAGATGAGGTTCAACATGTCCGCCGCCATTGTCTTGTATTGCATGAGGTATGAAAAATATTGTAGTTGTTAAAAACTTCATTTTACTTGGACCCACAATCAAAGCCCATGTAAGCAACTTCCAACAAATCTAATAACATATTGCACTGGGAAAATTTACAACAGAAGACATCTTTATAGAGGTACCAAGCAAAAATGTCTCAAGGAAAGCTACTGTGTGCTTGACCTAAGCCATGGTATTTTTAATCACCTCAAATGCACGTAAACAGCTGGCAGCGAATAAGGAAGAAGTGAATACCAAAGAAGATCAGAAGAACCCAAGCATTTGAAGTATGGTGTTGGTAAAGGATATGATATGCACTGGGGACTGCCAGAGAAAGAACATACCTGTCTTCAGAGAAGTATAATTAAAATACGCCTTACATCGAGGAGGACACTGAATTTCCCATACTTTGGACAGGTTATCAGGTGGGACACGTTTCTGGAGGACACGGTGGTTGGTACAGTAGAGGATTAATTAAAAAGACAAAGACCCTCAAAAGATGAATTGAAACAGTGACTGCAACAATGGTCTCAAACCACAATGGTTACAAGGTTGGTACAGAATCATTGGTTCTGTTGTATATCGGGCTGCTTTCGCAGGAATTGCTGAGCCATACCTACAAAAACACATACAATATCTTGAAGTAATTTTATCATTGTTCTCCTTAATCTCATTTATTTGATTTAATAAGTTATATGTGATATACTGTGAATAATTTCTCATTATTATAATACACTTATGTATTTATGTACATATATACACACACACAACTACATATTTATTTTAAGTGATGATTGCATTAAATCAAACCACACTCACTGTCATTAAGTTCATTTTGAAAGATAAGGAAGAAATATGCAAAATAGAGCATGATAGATTGAGAACAGAGAATATAAAACATGTATACTTCTGTTTTGTTGATGTTTCAAAAGCATTTGAATATTTGAATCATATAAAACTAGGGATAACATTAAGAAGAATGGTAATTCCAGAGAACTTCATTATCCTCATGCAGAGACTGTCAGGGAACAAAGAGGCAACCTTTTAGGTTGTGCGGTTCAAAATCAGGAGAGGTATGTAGCAGTATCCTGTCCTTTCACCATACTGTTCAATTTGTATGCTACATAAATAATTTGAGAAATTGGATTATATGAAGGAAATTGCAGCATTTGGACTGGCGAAAGCTTTATTAATATCCTACAATATGCAGATGATACAGCCTTGCTTGCTGCAAGTGAGGAGAACCTGAAACACTTGCTGATGAAAATCAAACCTGTCACATTCAGTATGGATTGCAATTCAACGTAAAGTAAACAAAAACCCTCACAAGTGGACTAACATACTCCTTCATGATAAACTCAGAAAAGATTGCTGTCAAGGATTTCATTTTGCTTGGATTCACAGTCAATCAATGCACATGGAAACATCAGTGAAGAAATCAAATGATGCAGTTCACTGGGCACATTTGCTGCACAAGATCTCTTCAGATTGTGAAAGAGCAAAGAAGCCACTTAGAGGATTAAGGTACATCAAACTCAAGCCAGAGTGTTTGTGATCAGAAACACAAATCCACTGCTGTCAAGTTGGTTCTAGTTTGTGAATCTTAATGGGAACAGCCAGCCTCATCATTTTACACTGCAGTGGCTGGCGGTGGATTGAAACCATTGACCTTTTGATTAGCATTCCAATGTGTACAGCACCACTAGGAAGATGGAAGATACAGAAATCACCCACTTTGAGTAGTTAAAAAAAAAAAAGTAGGTGGATAAAATTTCACTGAAGAACCTAAATAGGGGTGAGGAAAGACAGTCAAGAAGCAACATCAGTACACAAATATTGATAGTACCCATGATTCTGGAAGTGAGAATATAAAAATAAAATAAAACATGGGACTAAAAAGAGAATGATTAATCAGGTTTTTGTTCAGAGACTCAGTTTTACTCTCCCCTGTAGGGTTGCTATAAATCAGCATTGTCTTGATGGCTATGGAAGTTATGGCCTAGGGGGATGATTGATAATGTCCTGTAACATACGACAATGATGCCTCTAAAGTGAACCAGAGATATATATAAACCACAATTGGATGAATGGATTTGGGCCTTACAATTAATTCTAGCCCTAATCAAAGAACTATTCATTCTTATGGCATGGTCCTGCTTGATGCGCACCCTTACGATGAGATCACTGAAGATATGGGTGCTATAGCGAAGAGTGGTGAAGGAACTAGATGGTTCCCAGTTATCAGAAAGAAACGTATCTAGTGTCTTAAAGGCTTGTCTTCAACAAGCAGCCATCTAAGTGAAGCATCACCTAAGTCCACATGGAAGAAGCACATCTGTTTGATATTTTAGTGAGGTTTTATAGGTTTGATATTTCTTTTTAGTTTACCTCCTTTTTTAAAAAATTTACCTCCTTTATTTAGATTTAGCTTTGTAAAATTTTTAGTAAGAGTGATCTACAAAACGGATACTCATAAAATTGAGATTTACTATGTTTTAAATACTTGAATGTTATCAATTTATTATTTAATGTAAATGATAAGGCTTTGTTTCAAAGTTAAGCAAGGTTAGCTCTTCTACTATTTTTCATAATAAATTTGATTTCTTAATTTATGCGGTTGTTAAAATTTAGTCCTAATTAGAGAAGTATGAATTGATCATATAACTATCAAGGAATTGGTTGGAGTCAAATTAACTTGATTGACTCTCTTTCCCAGTCTTTATAATTACCTTACATTATATATTTATTTTTATCTGATCTTGTCTTTTTCAATATCGTGTTATTGTTGCTGTTAGGTGCCATCAAGTCATTTCCAACTCATGTACAACAGAAGAAAACCCTGCTTGTGCTAAGTCATCCTCATAATCATTCTTATGTTTGAGCCTATCAATACAGCAACTATGTCAATCCATCTTATCAAGAGTCTTCCTCTTTTTTCTGTCCCTCTAATTACCAAGCATGACGTCCTTCTCCAGGGACTGGTCTCTCCTGACACCATGTCCAAAGTTGTGAGATGAAGTCTTGCCATCCTTGCCGCTAAGAGCTTTCTTGCTGTACTTCTTCCCAGACAAGTTTGTGTATTATTTGGGTAGTCCACGATATGTTCAATATTCTTCAACAGCACCATAAGGAGTGATTGCTCTTAGTACTTGCTTTATCAGCTCAATTGTTTCAAAGGCAATGAGAGCGTTAGTGGTTCTTGCATAAAATTGAAGAATAGTTGTATTTCCTTCTATATTTGTCTATGGATAAATATTTTTTTATTACAGACAGCATTGTATATCAAAATAGATTTTGATATGATGTTTTCAATGACTATACCATTCCTCTTGAATCTGTCTTCCCAAGAGAGTAAACCATACTATTTGATTCAAAATGACCAGTCCTACCTAGTTGATTTCAGCTCATTAATGGCTCAGCTATTGTTCTTTATGCCTTCCATTTATATTTTGACAACTTCCAATTTACCTAGATTTGTACTCCATACATTAGATGTTCCAATTATTATTAAATGATATGGTCAGCTGTTTCTTCTCCTTTTGAGTAGTGCCCCATCAGCAAATGAAGATCCTGAAAACTTTATTCCTGCAACCTTTACTCTATCCACATCATTATGGTCAACTCTACTTTGAGAAAACTACTCTTCCTTAAATAAATTTTGAGTTCCTTCCGAGTTGAGGAACTCAACTTCTGGCTCTAAAATTATTCTGTTGCTATTCATTAGGTTTTCAGTATCTGATAATGTTTTGTTGCTATCTATGGTTTTTCAGTGGCTAATTTCCCACAATTGGAAGCCTATTTCCTATTCATAGTCTGTTCTTTGTCTGGAAGCCTCCTGAAATCTAATCAATTTGGGTGACCCTACTGTTATTAAAAAATACAAGCAGTGTAGATCACAGCAACACACAAGTGAAATAAACACACAATGGCAGTTCAATATCATAGGAGGTGGTTATTTTCTGTTCACTATTTTACTCAAGTTATCTAGAGTATTTCATGTATACAATAGGTGCTTAATATATATTATTAGTTGATATATTTTCTATTTCAAAGAGTATCAATGAATATTTTGGAGAGTATTACTTAGATAAGTAATTGGGCTTAAAATGTATTGACACTCATTTTGTGGTAGTAAAATTATTTTAAAAGTTTAGATTGTGAAAGTTCCAAATACCCGCCAATCAAACTGACTGAGCAGTCAATATACATTGTCCATTGTTATATTAAGTGGTTTATTAGGTCCAATCAACCATGTACTTGAATTCTTGAAGAACTGGTTCTACAGGGTGTTTTATTTTCTTCTAAAGTATTTATTTTCATACAAAAATACTTTACCATAGGTCCAGGTCATGAATAACAAACAACACAGCAATCAACATGCAACCTAATGCACTGTATGGGTTTTGACATTGATTTTTAGGACATAATCTAATCTTAGCTAAAAGCTGTCTTCTTTACAACATACATTATTTGATTTTGAAATTTTATAAGCTCATCTTGAAAATTACTAATTATGGAAGCATGGTCATGTTTCCCCCCCAAGGGGATGGGAGAATTCTCTCAAAGCGTCCATGGAAACTTAATTGTATGAATACAATCAAATTGAACAAGAAAATATTTTTTTTGTTATTAGTTGCTATCCCACTTCCCGTTATGACTCATGAAAACATCATGTATGAAGAGTGAAACCGCTCTACAAGATTTTAAAACAGCAGTGCCTAATAAACATATGGAGAGGCCTGTCTTTGCAGGTTCCTCTGGGGGTTCAAAGGCACCAAAATGTTAGATAGGTTTGGCTTAACTGTTTTTGCCACCCAAAGGTTTGATCAATCGATTAAATGATTTTCAGTATGAGTAAATAATTGCATACTATGTGAAAGTAATATGTTATAATAAATGGTAATAGTATACTTATCAACTATATATGAATATACATACACATGCATGTATGCGTGGTGTGTATGTGTGGTGTATGTTATTACAAAGCAGTCATTTGAACAAAAAGGAGGATATGTATAATTTAAAATTGGTAAAAGTGTGGTACTTATATAATCTGTTGTCAATTTGAGAGGATTAAGAGTGAAGGGATGGCGTTTAACCTATCAATCAGGTCACAGCTTGATGACCTCATTTGGAGTAGCTAAGGAGATAAATATCTTGCTGGCGGCAGGATGTAGACGGACTCCCTGGGATACATTGCAGCTGACAAGACACATGGAGCTACACTAGTGCCCTGAGCTGGAGACCCCTTCCAGTGCTGAGGTACTTACAATACTACTGGATCCACAAGACTTCCCACCCACTAGCCTGTGATCTTCCTGCATTTGGCATCATTACATGTGTTCCATGAGTCTGAAGAGGACTTTATAGATTGGTATTGGACATATGATCTAATAACTTGATCTGGACTGGGCTGGGATGTTTTCTTAGCTCTTTCTTGCACACATATGAGTTTCTAAGAATTTATTTCTGGAGTCTACCCGGACTAAAACATTATACCTTTGGAGTGGGGTAATAGAGAAATCAATCATAAAGATGAAGAGTGGATGTTTATTTGACTTCTGCCTCATGATAGTGTTTCTTCTTGGGCTAGCCAGAGGTCAAATATGTCCATGCAGTTTACTGAGTTCTTTTCTGGAAAGAATATGGGAAGTCAAAATCTTGATTATTTTGTTTGGTTGTAGTCTTCGGTTATTCCTGTGTGAAATGGAAAAAATGAATGTTGTTAATGTACATTTTGAGTCCAGGGGTAGAACTCGCCCCTTTAATTTTCTCAGAGACCATGCTGGTTAGAGAAAATGGCTGACTGAGCTCAAAATGGCTGACAGCAGGCCTGGCCCTGGCTTAAGGCAATGCTGTCAGAGGCCTAACCCCATATTTTTATATCAATAGAATAGTTTAGATAAAGAATTAAGATAAACTAAATTAGGATTGAACTAGACTATTTTAAGAATTGAGTTTAGGATCTAATTCTACTTTGTTTACACTAATTTTTTCTGCTTATTATTGTTGATATAATGATTGATAGAAATAATTATTGGGAAATAGGAAAATAGCTTGTAAGCCCACTTGCCTTGAGCCATTAAAATTTGATTTTTAAATGGGTTTAAGACACACCTGCAAAGAAGGTTCTGAAAAGATAAGCCCCACCCAGTGCTTTGGAGTACTCAGGATATTTGCCTTCCAAGAAGCCTATTTAGGGGATTGACAGATTGAAGGGGGAAAAAAAGAACTCTTTAAATTTTTGAAGTTTGAACTAGTGGCTTTTTGTCTGAAGCTGGAAAAATTATGGAACCATGAAGAAAACTTCCCTCTAGGACTGAATGTTACAGAGAGCCTGTGGGCAGACTGAAATGCTTGCTAGGTGACCACCTGGATCCACTGTTTGGGTGGCAGTGAGAATAATGCTGCAATAAAAAGATTGGTTGATTCTGGCCACTGACACGTGTAGACTTGGTTTATAGGAACTAGAGAAGAAGATGATAGCGGGTTGACTAATCTTAAGTTCATTACCTAGCCCAAGGGGGTTAGTGTATTTGAGAATCTGTGATGGGACCCATGAGCTAAAGGCAAAGTAGCCAATAGGCACCCTGGTGGAGCTAAGTGAGGCAGCCCACATTGAGCTGTCCAGAACCCAACCAGATGGAGAGAAGGTTTTTTAGTCTGTGAGCTGGTGCATATTGCTGCAGACTTATGGATGGCCTGTCCTGATTTGGCTTGGCTTATGGATGCAGACTTCACAAGGTTCCAACTGGAATGAAGATTCTTCACGTCACAGAATATGAGTGTCTCCCTAGAGCACTGGGTTGATGTATGTGGAGAGTATAGAAATCTGATACTCAAAATGGGGAGGATAAAAGAATGAAGTGGTTGGCTTATAAACTTTCAGAGATGCTAGAATATATTCATAGGAATATGTTCATAGGATTATGATGTAGGTGCTCACATAAGTATAGGATATTTTTGTTTTCTTCTCTTATAGAATGTTATGTTTAAATGAGTGTGACACTTATTGAATCATATGCATTTCAATTTTATCCTGTTAGGTACACATATGATTTTATTATTGTTTATTTGAAAATGATATGTGGCTAAAGAGTTGTGTGAAAGTGTCAAATTGATAAGGGGTGGTCTGTGGTAGTTACATAGTCTGTTGTAAATCTGAGAGGATTAAAAGTGAAGAGGTGGAGTTTAGCCTGTCAATTAGGTTGCAGTTTGATGACCTCATTTGGAGGCGAGAAGGAGATAAATAGATCACTGAAGTCAGGACACAGGCTGACTCCCTGGGAGACATTGCAGCTGACCAGACACATGGAACTATGCTAGTGCACTGAGCTGGAGGAGCCCCATGGAGATTCCTGCCAGCACTGAGATGCTTACAATGCCACTGGATCCACAAGACTTCCCACCCACTGGCCTGTGATTTTCCTGCATTCGACATCATTGCATGTGTTTCGTGAGTCTGAAGAGTATTTTATAGATTAGTATCAGACATATGCCAGAATTATGGACTTGATCTGGACTGAACTGGGATGTTTTCTGAATGTACAATTACTCTTTATATAAAACTTTTTCTTATACACATATGAGCGTCTATGAATGTGTTTCTCTAGTCAACCCGGACTGAAACAAACAGCATATGGCATGGTTTGAAAATTCAAGATATATACTGAACAGATAATCTTGGAAATTGGACTATATGAAGAAAAATACAGCAACAGCATACTAACAACCTAAGATATATAGCTGATACAACTTTGCTGAAAATGCTATAAATTGAACTGTTGATGAAGCCTTCATTGTGTATATCACCAGAACATAAAGAAAAATAAAATTCCAATAAATTGACCAATAGCCTACATTATGATAAATAACAAAGAAGTAGAAATTGTCATGAATTTCATAATTCTTGGATCAACAACCAATACTGATAAAAGCAGTAGTCAAGAAATCATTACATTGGGTGAAACTGCTGCAGAAGATATCTTTATATTGTTAAAGAGCAATTGAAGGACTTCCAGAGGTATGAACAAATATATGTCTTGGAGAAAGAAAAGTCAAAACACTTCTTAGAAGCAATAAGAGAAATTGGGGGTCATAAAAAATAAAGAGAACTCCTTTCTTTCAGATAGAATGAATCAACATAGTGGTGGTAACATGGGCTTAAGCATCATCATGAAGGTCAAACAGAAGCAGACAACATTTTATTTTATTGTACATAACATCTCTATGACTGAGTCAACTCAACGATAATATATGCTTGTGTTTTTCTACACTTTTCTATAGTGACCAGAAAGAGACGTGAAAGGAAATGAAACGAATATTAAAGCCTCTTTTGTTGTGTGTCATGAAGCCAGAAATAGAAGGGAAAGGCACAAAATAAAAAGTAGTGAATTAGAAATATGTCTCCTCTCTTCAATTAGTAAAAAAATAAGTATTCAGGAAATCTCTACTGTAAAAGTTATGAGAAGCATGCTGTTTTTATTGACAGAAATTTAAATGTAACGAAAGCCAAAAATTATGGTGAATTTTATTTGGAAAATCACACTGCACAATGAATATTATTTTGAAAATGAAAAACAAGCATATTTTTTCCTTTTTGAACTCTGAAAATACATTTTTATAATCCCCATTAAATTATTATTATTTGAAGCTGTTTTTAAAGAATAAGTTGCTTATACTTTATAAGATCATAATCAAGATGAAAGAATTTTGACACATCTGCTCCTTCATTTTTGCCAAAAATATGGTTCCACTGTTTTTAACAACTATTTCCACATAAAGATAAGAGTATCTGTAACACATTGGAACAATTTTATTCACTTTCCTTTTCCATCCTTATTGATTCAAGGAAAGGCTCTTTAAATGAAAAAAGAAAGCCACACGCACATTTAGATGATTGTTTATTGAACATTGGTCAAGGTCTGCCTACAGACAAGGACAACTTTGGCTCTAATCGTGACTTCTGAAAAGCATCCAGGAAAATGTTCAGAAACAAATTAATGGTGTGTTATAAAGTTCTCCGAGATGGCTCAGTACAGCGTGTGTTATGTAACGATATCTTTTCACACCAACATTCCTGTGGCTGCATCAAAAGCAGGCCATTGAGGGGATAGAAAAACTTCGGATGTGGTGAGGCTGACAGTTCCATCAGAAGACTGAGTTTCTGTGCAGGACATTTAAGTTTCCATACAACTAGACCACTTGAGGAACTATTTCAAAATTGCTTCTAGTTCTAAACTGACATGTCCAAAGGTATTCCTTAGACAAATAAATAACATTTGTCTGTTGATATAAACTTAAATTATAGACAGTTGGAGCATGCTTAATTTGAAAATAGCTAACAGGCACAATCTATTCATGAGTGTGTGCATTTCCAAATCGTACTGGTATTCTGTGTTCTCCTATGTCTTTCTTCGTAGCTCAGAACAAATGAAGCCCGCAATTTTCCCCCCAAGTTGCTCCTTGACATTACCTTCCTCATCCACGTGTGCACATGACATATTTTTTCCCCAAGTACCTTACTGCTCCTTAGTTCTTTACATTCCTCATTGAATGTGTTCACAGCCTGCCTCATACTTGAACATTTAGAAGTGAATCACCGCAATTCTCTGTCCATGATGAGCTTGCGGTCCACTGTGTCAAGGTGGGAGTCTGGGAGAGTAAAAGATGTGATCACATTTGTCTGTCATTTGGAGAAAATAAGCAGATTTAAAAGAAACCTGATAATATGTTAATATAAGGAAAATAATATTTTGAAAACCTACTGAACTCTTGAAAACCTAGGAACCGAGAGCATGTTCAAATTTGTATTCTAGGAACCGTTCTAGATCATTATGACTATTTTCTATGTCAGTAGCTCCTAATTAAAAAGCGATGGATAATTAAACCAGGGGGAAAAAAGAGGCTATTCTGGGAAGGGACAACAGGCAACCTGAGAAAACTATTCAAATTTCCTCTCAAATTCGAAAAGTCAGTATAAAACTTTTAGAAGAGTTACACGTTTTCTTATTTTCAATTTCTGCTTTTGTACTGGGGGGAAAAAAAAGAAATCCTGCAATGAAGTAAGTTCACCTTGAGGAGGAAATTATGAACGCCCCACCCCCCACCCCCAAGCTCCCGGCTTCTCTGTGTTCTGGATACTGCAGCTATAAGTGAACCAGGGACCTGCAAGCTGAAACTCAATACACTGTTTCTTTCACTCCCTACATCACTGGGTACAGTAGCTGAGTCTACCCAGGCACAATACGATTTTGAGTGGGAAGGGCTTTGAGTGGTTTACAAAGATATGTTGTATAAATACTATTATTATTAAAGCTATTATTAAAAACTGAGCCCTCCTTTTAGCCGATGCCTTTCTGGAGGCAGTGGGTGGGCAGCAACCCGCCTCACCTCCCAGCCAGAAGCACTTAGCATCCTTCTGACTTTTCTCTCCACTTCTATTGTTTTCAGTTTCTTGGCTTTCTCAAGGAACTCACCCTCCCCATTTCCCAGAAGGTCAATCCCCAGAGAGGGATACAATCAGGCAGGAAATCTCTGAAGAGCAAATCAAAGTAGCAATTTTAGTAAAAATAGCTGGATTTAGCTCATGAGAAAGTAGCTTTCAACCGAGTTTGCCTCACACACACATTCATTACTGTGTGTCTCTCCCACACGTTGCAGGAGCCCAAAGGTGTCAGCTGGCCAGGAGTTTAAATTGTGCCCAAGTTTTCTTACAAGTCCTCCACAGCCCTCTTAACCACCGCCCTGGACTGTCAGATGAACACTTAGCGCTGGTACCCTGTTTCAATGCATTCATGCAAAAGTTGGCACATGAGCGATTTCTACATACCTGAAGCAGCCTATTTATAATGAATTTTTTTTCCTCTAAGAGAAGTGTTTAAAAGGGCATTGATGATGCCCAGAATGTATATGCCCCCCACACATGATTTAATTGTAACTTGCATCAAGAAAGGTTTACAATTGTAACTGAAACTGTATTGACACAGGGAAAAATATGCTAGTAAGGCCTAGAAATTTCTGAAGTGAGAAATTCTCTACAAAGGACCCAAGATGGTGCTGACCTTGGTATTATGTACCACACTGTAGTTTGTAGAAATGCATATTCTCTGTACTTCAGAAACTTCACTCAAAACACCCAATTCCACCTAGCCAAAGCCTATTCATACAGGCCCTGTAGGACATGGTAGAACTATCCTTGTGGGTTTTCAAGACTATAATTCTTTATGGAAGTAGAAAGTCTAGTCATTTATCCCTGGAGCTGCTGATAGTTTCGAACTACTGACCTTGCAGTTAGCAACTCATAGTATAACCACTACTCCTCCAGGGCTCTTTTCAGAAACTTGGAGATTGTTATTTCTTTTCTTTTTCTTTTTTTTTTAAGGGTGCATGGGGGAGAGGGGAGGAGGAAGGGAAGGGGATGGGGGAAAAAAGGAAAATGAGCAGATTCCAGGAACCCAAGAGGCAAGCGAATTTTGGGAATAATGAGGGCAACAAATGTATAGATGTGCTTTACACAATTGATCTATGTATTGTGATGAATTGTATGAGCCCCAGTAAATTGATTTAAAAAAAAAGAGATTGTTATTTCAAGCAGCATACAGAAACACATGAAATTAGCTTGCATAAACATGAATCAATAGTTCCATGCAAGTAGAAATCTAAGGGGTCACTGGTCTCAGCCATCTCACCTCACAGACAGAAACAGATGTCCACAAAGGTGAGACCCCGGATGCTTCATGACCTGCGACAAAGCACAACCAAAATTCAGGTCCCTGAATTCTCTTTCCAGCTCTGCTTTCATAATTGTGTTCTGCTCTGTAGAAGTTGGAGAAAAGTTCCTGAATGTAAGGGGGGTTAAAAAAAAATCAATGCACATTTTGATATTAAAATAAAACCACTAAATGTAACACTTGTTCTGGAGACTTGGCAGTTCTGTAGTTCCTTTCTTGATTTAAATAAATGTATCTTTATGATAAAACATAGAAGAGAATGATGCCAATTTGGCAAATACAGAAAATAAGAGAAAACCACTATTATTTTGATGAACTACTGTCCAATCCCTGCTCATTCTTTCATCATATACCCAATTTTAATACACTTTTTTATATTTATTCATGTACAAACATGTAAATGACATTGGGGTGATGATAGTTAAAATAATATTAATTATAATAATATATTATTTCTGATTTGACCAACATTTCAAAGCATCTCTTATCAAAGTATTTCCTATTTTATATTTATCTTTTTTTTTTTCCAATTTTCTATAAGGAAATTAAACCTACTGTGATATAAAATACCAAGATGCCTAAACAGAAATTCATTTGTATTTTAAAAGAAATCTAGTACCTTCAAACTTAAACTGACACATTATATTATGATTATCAAATTTATTTTATCCCAAACTCCTTAAATAAGGATTGAATATAAGAAAGCATTTTTCTTGTTCATAAACGCTATAGGATCTATAACAGGGCCTTTATAAGGTTCCAATTGCTTCATATGCATGTGAAAACTAGACAATGAATAAGGAAGACCCAAGATGAATTGATGTCTTTTAATGATGGTGCTGACAGCGAATATTAATTATAGACCAAATCTATCTTGGAAGAAGTATGAGCAGATTGGTCCTTACAAGGAAGGATGATGACACCATTTCTCCTGTACTTTGGCCATATTATCAGGAGGGACCAGCCCCTGAACAAAGACAGCAAGTTGGATGAAGTAGAGGGTCAGCACCCAAGAGGAAGATCCTCAATTTGATGGATTGACATAGTGCCTGCGACAATGAGCACACCTAGGAACACTTTTGCATCTGGCACAGGACCAGGCAATGTTTCCTGCTGTTGTGCATAAGGTCACTCTGAGTCTGAGCCAAGTTGACAGCACCAAATGACAAGACGGTCAATAGGGTAATGAATTGAGCACGTTCGAAAACAAATACAAAAGATTTAGATGCATAATCTGGGAAGATAACTAGTTTAGTGCACCAATAAATCAGGAAAGAGGAAATGTTTAAGGAATTGTGAAGCAGACTTAAGTTCTGATTATACAAACTGAAGAAAGTGTTATTTATCATGGACACACAAAAAATAATTGCATATCTATAATATGCCAAGTATAGGATTAGGGAATGGGGTTATAAAGGTGCCATGAAAGTGTGTGAAGCATGATTCCAAACCTCCAACAATGCACATCCAACTGGTATACACACACACACACACACACACACACACACACGCATATGCTTACCTATGCATTAGAAACACACAAAAATATGAGTGCATCTATCCATACATGTATACACACACAAAATAACTCCTGTAAAGTCACCCAATACCATGCTATTGTTGGTATATGTAAAATGGTGCTGATTTTTCTATTCATATTCAGAAAATACTGAATGAAGACTTCCCAGAAAAAAACGTTGAAAAACTGTATCCCAGAACTAGAAAGCAGGATGTGTCACACGATTCTGTAATTAATTTATAACCACGTGTATCCTGAAGGGATGACCGAAAGTCATTCAGTTATGTATTTAACAATAATGCATTGAGTACAAACCATATATAAGACATTACTAGAATACCGGCTATTACTGGCAGAGCTATAAGCCAGATGTCAAAACCTTGATTTCCTTAAGTAGAAAAAGACACTTCAGGCTGGATCTTTGTTTAGATTTTGGGCTATAACAGACAAGGGGCGGCTTCAAAAATTAATATTTTCTGTGCTATATTATATGGAGAATTTCCTCTTTCTCATTTTGTGGTTGTTTTGTAGGGTTTTCTGTATACAAAATCCCGGATAAGTGACTCTATAGAGACAATACCGGTGAATAATTACCAGGGGCAAGACAGGGGAGGTTGGGGGAAAACAGGGAGCTAACAATAGTGAGAAAGAAAATGCTCTAAAATTCATTGTGGTGACGATTGCACAACTGCTCTTAATAAGATTGAACCATTGAATTGTGTGGCATGTGAGCTCCAGAAAACAAAACTGAACTCAACACTCATATTATTGCTTGTGGCTGTGTGTGCAATTATCTAAAAAATGAAGAGACCCTTTGTTTTGTTAAGTATCAATAAGATGATATTAGAATTATGATGTAAGAATATAGGTCCTTGATTATGTGATGTCTTAACTAAACCTATGTTATTACTAATAAGTTAAAAGCTCTCGGTGTGGGGGTGGGGGTGGTGTAGATAATGGAATTTCCCATGCTCCTTTTGAAGGTTCTATATAACTTTGGGAGAAATTATTGGCATACAGAATTTTGTTTGAAACTAGCTGCAACATCAAATAGGGCCAACTAGAAAGTGGAGAAAGACAGGAGGGAATTCGGGGCAAAGATGCTAAAGGAAATTGTAAAGAAAGAGCCAATGAATTTGGAAGACTCTTTGACAATAAGAAGTTCCTGTTAAGTTCTTCAACCAAACAGTTGAAGAAAGCATTTCAAGATGGAGGAAATTATCCAATAGATCAAATGTTAGCTTACCAAGTGAGATGAGGCTTGAGAATTTACCATTAGATTTAGAAGCAATGAAGTCATTGGTAACTTACATGTTTATTTTGGTGGACATACATACTTTGTTTTTATGCACCCTAAACAAAGTTACATGTTTTCTTGCTATCTTTCAACCACATATTAAAAAAAAAAAAGCCTCACAGGGTTACCAAAAGACTCATCAAAGAACCGGTGTGAAATTATTTAGGATGCCATTTTCCCAGTGATCCTGAACAAGAGGAATGAAAAACTGGAAAATTGTTCAACCATTCCAATGGCAATTTTTCCAGAAGTTAGAGATGAAAACATCTACCTGAGCCAAACCACATGCCCCCTCTTGAACATCTCCCTTGGACACCGAGAATTAGCTTGTATTCAGTGCTCGCAAACATGGATTAGGTCACCAAAGCCTTTAACCTCTGCTTGAGTCGCTTCAATTACATGTGTCCCCTTGGCAAGAGAAATGGGCAACTGGATGTGCCATCGGGAAGTTGCTTAGGATAAAAACAATCATTGTTTTTCCCTCATGCAATAGTTCTTATAAAAGGGATATATCCATGATATATTTGAAAGAAAAGTCCACCACTTCTGTGACTATTTGTCATACTGTGGTAGCTTGTGGATGCTGTGATGCGAGAAGCTCTGTCAATGGTCTCTCAAACGCCAGTAGGGTCAACCATCGTGAATAGGTTCCAGCAGAGCGTCTAGACGAAGACTAGACTTCTTAGTAGGACTAGGCTGTCTACTTCGGAGGAAAACCTCTGGACGGAACTGAAACCTTATCATATTGAGAAACCCGTGAAAAGGAGCAGAACATTGTTGGAGATGGTGCCAGAAGTTGAGTCCCTCAGGTCAGAAGGCACACAGAATATGACTGAGGCAGAACTGCTTTCTCAAAATAGAATCCACCATGATAACTTGAATGGAGTAAAGCCTATGGGAGTAAAGCCTTTAGGATCTTCATTGCTGATGGGGCATGACTCAAAATGAGAAGAAACAGCTACAAAAAGCAATTCATAATCACACTGTGGAATGCATGAGGGAGAAATACAGGAAAACTGGAAGTTGTAAAAAATGAAATGGAATGCATAAAAAATGATACTAGTGAGCTAAATGAACTGGTATTGGACATTTTAAATCAGCAAATCATAAGGTTTACACTACTGGGGCTGAAACAATTAAGAGGACTTGAGTTGCATTCATTGTCCAAAAGTACATTTCAAAAGCAATCCTGAAGTACAATACTGCTTGTAATAGGATTATATCTATCTGCCTTCAAGGAAATCCAATCAATACAACTTTTATTGAAATTTTTGCTCAACTACAAAACTAGTGATGAAGAGGTTGAAGAATTATATCCAATGACTTCAATCTGAATTTGATCACGCCTGCAATCAAGATGCTTTGATAATTACTGGTCACAGAAATGCAGAAGTTTGGAACACAGTTGGGAACATAGTTGAAAAAGATGGCCTTCGTAATAAAACTGGAGCTGAAAATCACATGTTTAAATTGTGCAAGACCAACATCTTGTTCACAGCAAATACGTTTTCCTCCAACACCACAACACAACACGACTATGCCCGTGAACTTCTCCAGACAGAATACACAGAAATCAAATTGACTACATCTGTGAGAGGAGATGATGGAAAAGCTAAAAATGAGACCATGGATGGACTCTGGAATAGACCATCAATATGGAAGTTCAGGTTGTGACTGAAGAAAATTAAAACACGTCCCTGAGAGCCAAAAATACGATTTTGAATATATCCCTCCTGAATTTAGAAACCATCTCAAGAACAGATTTGTTGCATTGAACACTAATGACAGAAGACCTGGTGGTCTGGGATATGACATCAAATACATCATACATGAAGAAAGTAAACAGTAATTATGGAAAAGAAAGAAGAGATCCCGGGAAATGTCAGAAGAGACGTTGAAGCTTGGTCTTAATAATAGAGCAACTAAAGGTAAATGGAAGAATTGATCAAGTAAAAACATTGAACAGGAAATTTTAAGAGACTACTCGAGTAGACAAAGTAAAATATGCAAAGACCTAGAGTTAGCAAACAAAAGGAATAACAAACCACATTATCTTAAACTGAAAGCACTCAAGCTTCTGGTGGCAATATTGAAATATTCTATGGGGAACATATTGGACAAAGAAGGTAGCATCAAAATAAGAAGAAAATACAAATAAAATACAAAATAAGAAAATAATACATTATACTAAATACACTTTACTAAAAGAACCAAATGGCATTCAAACGTTTAAGACGTAGCATATGAGCAAGAACCAATGGCACTTAAGGAAGAAGTTCAAGCTGCATATCCCAACCCAAAGCTCCAGGAATTGATGGGATACCAATTGAAATGTCCCAACTGTTGGTTCAGCACTCCTGGAAGCACTTGTTTGTCTCTGCTAGGAAATTTGGAAGACAGCTACTTAACCAACTGACTAGAAGAAATCCATATTTGTATCAATTTCAAATAAGATGACCCAAAAGAGTGTGCAAATATAGAGCAATATCATTGTAATCACATGCAAGTAAAATTTTGCTGAAAATCATCCCATAATGGCTGTAGCAATATATTGACAGAGAGCTACCAGGTGTTCAGGCTAATTTCAGAAGAAGAAATGGAACAAGGGATATCATCACTAACATCAGGTGGATCTTGGCTGAAAGCTGAGAATACTAGAAAGATGTTTATTTATGTTTTGTCAACTATGAAATGGCATTCATCAGTGAGCTGGATAGTATTTATTAATCATTTTATTGGTGGCTCATACAACTCTTATCACATCCATACATTCATCAATTGTGTAAAGCACATTTGTACATTCATTGCCCTCATCATTCTCAAAACATTTGCTCTCCATTTAAGCCCCTGGCCTCAGCTCTTCACTTCCCCCCTTCCTCCCTGCTCCCCACTCGCTCATGAACCGTTGATAATTTATAAAATATTATTTTGTCATATCTTACAATATCCGATGTCTCCCTTCACCCACTTTTCTATTGTCTGTCCTCCAGGGAGGAGGTTATATGTAGATCCCTGTAATCAGTTCTCCCTTTCTACCCCATCTTCCCTCCACCCTCCTGGTATTGCCACTCTCACCACTGGTTCTGAAGGGATCATCTGCCCTGGATTCCCTGTGTTTCCAGTTCCTATATGTACCAGTGTACATCCTCTGGTCTAGCCAGATTTGTAAGGTAGAATTGGGATCATGATAGTGGGTGGGGAGGAAGCATTTAGGAACGAGAGGAAAGTTGTATGTTTCATCATTGCTACACTGCACCCTGTCTGGCTCATCTTCTCCCCACGACCCTTCCATAAGGGGATGTCCGGTTGCCTACAGATGGGCTTTGCATCCTCACTCCACACATCCCCTCTTTCACAATGATTTGATTTTTTGTTCTTTGATGCCTGAGACCTCATCTTCCACACCTCGTGGACTGGCTGGATAATCTTGAGAAGAATGGGAATCCTAGAACCCTGCATGGAACTCAGATGGAACCTGGACATGGCAGCTGGGAGAACAGAACAAAGGAATACTGCATGGTTTAAAAATCATGAAAGGTGTGTATCAGTGTTGCAATCTCACCATGGTTCTTCAATTTATATGGTGAGAAAACAATCCGAGTAGCTGGATTTTACAAAGAAGAATGTGGCACCAGGATTGGAGGAAGGCTTATTAACCTGTGATAGGCAGATGGCACAATCTTGATTGCAAAAAGTGGGGAAGACTTGAAGCACTTGCTGATAAAGATCAAGGATTTGACCAAGGTATGAAAATCAAGCCTTCAGCATGGATTCCAACTCATGTAATGAAGAAAACAAAATTTCTCACAACTGGAATAGGTAATATCATGGTAAATGGAGAGAAGATTGGCATTGTCCAGGATTTTATCTTTCTTTCTTGGATCTACAATCAATGTTCATGGAAGCAACAGTGAAGAGATCAAACCATGAATTGTATTGGGTAAATCCAGTGCACAATGAGAAGCAAGGATGTTACTTTGAGGACTAAGGGACACCTGACCCAAGCTATGTATGGTAGTTAAATGATTTTATATCAACTAAACGCTCCTGGCTGGGGGGAGTCACACCTATCAATCAAGACACAGTCTGATGATCCCTTGATGGTATAAGAGTGTGAGACATTGTGAACTACTTACTTTCTTTTACCTCCTTCACCTTCTTGCTGGCACTCAGCCATCGACCCTGAGAGCTAGTAGGCCCCTGCCATGTTTCCACTGACCTGAGGTCCACAGGACTCTGTGCTCACTGGCCTGTGAACTTTGCATTCTGCATCATTGCATGTGGCTGCACGAGTCTGAAGAGGGACTTGTGGACTAGAGTCAGATTTATGGACTGAGTTAGACTAGACTGGACACTGTCTTCAGATATAAGTACTTCTTGGTATCAGCTCTTTCTTAAACATATGAGTGTCACCCTAACACACCATGGTATTTTCAATTGCCTCATAGATATGTGAAAGTTGGAATTTGAATAAGGAAGATTAAAGAAGAATCGATGGATTTGAATTATGGTGCTGGTGAAGAATACTGTAAATATCAAGGGCTGACAAAAGAACAACCAGATGTCTTGGGAAAAGCACAGACAGAATGCTCCTTGGAGGCAAGGATGGAAAGACTGAATCTCATGGACTTTGGACATATTGTCAGTGTAACTTGTCCCTGGAGAAAGACAGCATGGTAAATTTGCAAGATAGTGTAAAAGAGGAAGCCCTTCCACAAAGTGGATTGACACAGTGGTTGCAAATGTAAGAACAACTGTGACACTGACACAGGCCTGGCAGCGTTTCCTTCTGTGGAACATAGGGTAGCTATGAGTCAGAACCTACTGGATGGCACCTAACAACTATAACAACACCGTGTAAGAAATGTAGACACTAGCAGCAGAAAAGCTGTATGTTGCAGACGTACCGGGATCCTGTACAAAGTTCAAGGATCTGACTTTAAAAGAAGCATGTTGAGGGCATCCCAGATGACAGAAGGAAAGCCAAAGTGTTTATGAAAAGCATAAGAGGATTTGGGGAGATGAGGAAATTATCTCACAGTGGCTCTATCTGTTGAATATAATAAGAGATGAGTCCATCATCTGAGAAGGAGAAGAAAGAAATGTAAAAGAGAGATGACAAGGTGAGAAATGGTACCTTCGGTGTCATTTATTATGTTGTGTTAGAAATTAAGCTTCTGAATTGCCTGGAAAATGTAATAGAATGGATAGTCCATGCCTCAGAACATGTTAGATGATAAGTCATGGAAACAAAGTTTAGGTTCCAAAAAAAAAGAAATGTTTAAAAAAATATTTGGCAGTTATTTTCCAACCAATGGGACACATAGATGATTTTCTAATTCAGTCAGACAAGATCACCTCTAATAAATATGCTGCTATCTTATAATAATTTTATTCTAATAATTTATATTTACTTTTTGTTTCCTGTAAAAGATTAGTGCCTATTACCATAAGGAAAAGGAAGGATGTTGTGCTATAAATGTCCATCTGGTAATTTTTGTGAAGTTGGTTTTATATTAACTTATGAGTCAAATGAATACTTTAAACATAATAATTGAAATATAGAAAGTAAGCAAAGAGAAAAATCAAAATTATAATTTTAAAACAGACATAAAAGTCTTAATAATTATCAAATATTCACTAATTGGTTATATCCAGATTAAAAACTTGATTTGTAGATAGTAGAAACATTTGGCATGAGGTGTTTGGTGGCATAATTTTGGGATAAGTAGATTATTTTGAGAAATAAAGCACATTAGACAAGCAAAGGGACCCAAAGCTTCAAAGAGTTCATTATGGTCTCCCAGAATTGGCTACTCTGCCTATGCTTCCCCACTGTATTTCTCTGATGTGACCTGGATCCAAATCAGTACTAAGCCTTGATTTTCTCTGAATCATAACAAAACATGTATTGTATTACTTAGGAAAATTCAGATCAAATAAAACCAGGTCAGGTTAACCATATGGCCATTTTTTTTAAGCTTACACAAGGCCTTTTTGTGTGCTTATGATGACAGGGCAAGGTTTTCTGAGTCAGAAACTGTGCTTGAACTGTGCCAATCATTTGATATTTTGAAGAATTCTTTAAAAACGAAAGCATTATGTACAATAGAGCAAAGCTGCTTAATAAAAGCGTATCTGAAACTTATCTTTTTTCTTCAAGAAATAATTAACTAAATCACCAGACTTTAAAAGGGGGGGCCATCTCCATGGAAACCACTTACTTCAAGGTAACTATGTCCACATTTAAAATCATAAAAACCAAAAAAATTTTAACCCTTAAGTTTTCTGTATTTTGTTGTTGTTGTTTTTACTGAACAGAGGAATCTGTAGTCTAATAAGGTCATTTCTTTTTATTGTGGCTCCTCTTTGACTTGTCAAAAATCACACATTCTTTGACTTGTCAAAAATCACAAATTCATAAGGTGCAGAGATAATAAGGCCAACATCTTCCTAGAAAATTTGCATCCAGAAACTTGTCTAAGAATAAAGTAAAGATTCTAAGTATTGGAATATTGCTTGAAAATCAACCAAAGCCAAGGAGTGAATACATAAGAATGAGGAACAGACTCGATTAAAGAAAATGTGTGCAGATGCGCTTCCTGTGTCTCCAGATAGCACTCTGTTAGATTCCATGTGCGGGACACATTCTTTTTTTTTTTTTCTAGCGTATTTGACATTTATTGTAGTAATAAGTCTACTTTATGGCAAAAGAGAAGACTGTGCTTAAAATATAGCTATATACATACAGATATTAGCATAGAGATAGATACAGATATAGATATGTTGTAGTTATTGGTAGGTGGTATCTGGGCAGTTCTGATTCATAGCTATCCTAGGTACAACAGACTGAAACACTGCCCGGTCCTATGCCATCCTCACAATTGTTTTTATGTTTGAGCCCATCAGTACAGCCCCTGTGTCTGTCGTGTTGCTGCCTGCTACTTTTCCAGACAGAATGTCCTTCTCCAGGGACAGGTCTTTCCTGACAACATGTCCAAAGTACATGAAAAAAAATGTCACAGTCCTCACCTCTAAGGAGCATTCTGGCTGTACTTCTTCATAAACAGATTTGTTTGTTCTTTTGGCAACCCAGGGTACTTTCAATATTCTTCACCAGCACCATAATTCAAAGCTATTGATTCTCATTAGGTATTCCATATTCAATGTCCAACTTTCACATGAGGCAACCGAAAATACCATGGCTTGCGTCAGGCGCACCTTAGTGCTCAAAGTAATATCTTTGCTTTTCAAAACTTTAGAGTGGTCGTGTGCAGCATTACCTAATGCAGTGGATGGGTCGTTTGATATCTTGCTGTTTCCTTGAATACTGATCATGGATCCCTTCAAGACACAATCCTCGACAACTTCAATCTTTTCTCCATTTATCCTGAAGCTATCCATTGGTCCAGTTGTGAGGATTTGGGTTTTCTTTACACTGAGTTGTAATCCACATTGAAGGCTGCAGTTCTTGATTTTCACCAGCAATTGCTTCAAGTCCTTTTCACATTCAGCAAGCAAGGTTGTGTCATCTGTGTATCACAGGTTGTTAATAAGTATCCAATCCTATTGCCACATTCTTCTATAAATAACCCAGCTTCTCTGATAATTTTCTCAGTATACATATTGAATAAATATAGTGAGATTAAGCAATTCACATACCTTTCCTGATTTTATTTTTTGTATTTTTTAAATCATTTTATTAGGGGTTCATACAACTCATCACAATCCATACATACGTCAATTGTGTAAAGCGCATTTGTACATTCATTTCCCTCATCATTCTCAAAACATTTCCTCTCCACTTAAGCCCCTGGCATTAGGTCCTCATTTTTCCATTCTCTCCCCACTCCCCCATCCCTCATGAGCCCTTGATAATTTATAAATTGTTATTTTGTCATATGTTGCCCTGTCCAACGTCTCCCTTCACCCACTTTTCTGTTGTCCATCCACCAGGGAGGAGGTCACATATAGTTCCTTGTAATCGGTTCCCTCTTTCCTA
>NW_022103907.1:14924182-14931311 GCF_000313985.2 Echinops telfairi | reverse complement strand
AAAAAAAATAAAATGTTTATTTTCATCACGTGAAGCACACAGACTATATACAATACACACCAACACGAATAAAAAAGTGCATTATGCATCATCTGCAAATGAACAGCCTTTTAAATATAGAATTTTTAAAAGCTAGTAAGATTAAAAAACAAAAAGCACTGATATTATTTAATACCACCCACTGGAAGCTACTGCCAGTTTCTTGAACCTGAAAAAAAATGTTGGAATTCTTAATTCAGTTTTTGCAGTAAACCAGCAGGAATCAGTCACAGGAAGCAAGACAGTATCTTAATCCTTAAATTATTTTAATACATAATATATTTGTTAGGCAAAATTAAATAATTTTAAATATTAAATATTTGAAGCGTAAGAAACACATTCTTAGGTAGCCTTTGAATATAATATACAATTTATAAATTAAAAATATCTAGAAATAATTAAAAATAAACAACGGTTCATACTTTATAATCAAAACCTATAGATACATAAAAGTAATAATCTGTCTTGAGTATTAAAGGAAAAAGTATACAAATAATATAAAATAATTCTTATTTATCAAAGTAAGATGATATTGATAAAGATAAAAATCTAAGATAATTATATAAGGGCAAGTATTTTAAAACCTATTTACTTGAACATTTAAATAATACATTAAATATGCTTGTATCATCCTCTTGAGACAGATTAAGAAACATAGCAAAGTATACAAAACTGTAAGTAATTTTTAAAGGCATTACAGATACCAGGGAAAGTAACAGAACTGGATGAATTATTACACACAAGATTATTTGAAAACCTAAAACTAATTTTCTAGTAACATAGAATTTAAAAAGAAAAACTGTCCAAGAGGTAAAAATAAATAAATAAAGCCATGACTAGACCCGGTTCCATAAGTAATTTGGAAGGTTGGTTGAAGAGCTAACATTAGAAATTAATCAGCACCAGATGGATTCACAGTTGAACTTTAACTCTGAAAGGAGAGATCATTCCAAATTAATTCAAACACT
This sequence comes from Echinops telfairi, assembly GCF_000313985.2. Classification (NCBI taxonomy): domain Eukaryota; kingdom Metazoa; phylum Chordata; class Mammalia; order Afrosoricida; family Tenrecidae; genus Echinops; species Echinops telfairi. Next base: position 14,930,304 of record NW_022103907.1, on the reverse strand, counting down.
TCCAGTCAAAGACAAATGGAAAACTCCCCAACTTGTTTCATGCAGCCAAGATAAATTCAGAACCACACATGCTGAAGCACAGAAAAGAAAACTGCATGCCTACGTATCTTCTGACGATACAGGCGGAAACATTTGTGTTTGCATTTTCAAGTAGGAGTCAGCAAAGTAGCCAACACTTCTTGCAATGCGATCAGGAAGGTTAGTTCCAGGAATGTGAGTGAGAAAAAGAGCGAGAAACTGCTCAATGCCATCTCTTGAGTACATCATCTAAATACGAGGTCATTGAAAAGGAATGCTCCAAAATCATAGAAAATTTTATTAAGCAAACTATCAAAATGTGGACTATTGTTTTTCAACAGAGCCTTCAGGTAGGCTTATAAACTCTGGGGGGAAAAAAGTCCTGAGTATAAGTTCCTGGCTTTCCCCCCACTAACGCTGTTTTTTGTTTTCTTAAAACATCATCATGTTCCTGTTTCCTTTAAGAATTTCTATCAACAGTAATCAAGATTACCGCTTTGGTCTTCTTGTTGGCTGGGGTGGTGGAATCAGTTCAGACTCAAAGCGACCCTGTGTGTAACAGCAGGCAACCCTTCCCAGTCCTGTACCTTCCCACAATTGTTATGCTGGAGCCCATTGTTGAACTACCTCTTTGGGACTCCAAAATAGCAGTCTTCAAAGCCAGCAGAGAGGACTTGTCTGCCTGGAATCTATTTGTCCTTGTAAATCCCTTCAAAACCTCCCATTTGTATTGGATTGTTTTGTTATCAGAAGACGCCTAATGAGACTAAGGTATGCTGATCACATTTTAGTCTCATTAGGTGTCTTCAAATGAACAAAATAAGTTCGAGACCAGCCCTTGGAGAAGGGCATCATGCATTGTAAAGGAGACAGGCAGTGAAAAAGAGGAAGTCCTTCAATGAGAGGGATTGACACAGTGGCTGCAATGGTAGAATCAAACAGAGGAACAATTGTGTTTCCATTCTGCATATGGTCGCTATGGGTCGGAACAGACTGGATGGCGCCTAATAGCCACACAATGAGACTACAGCACGTCTATGACTGAAGGAACTTGCTTCAAGTCATCCACTGAGTACAGACGCAAGTTGTGTTTGAAAGAAACCTGTGCATATCTGAATCGTACCCTAGTAGCAATAATGTGTGCCTTTCCCTGAGAAATATTAACTTTCCCCCAGTTTTAAAAAGACATTTGTTATCCAGCAACAATTCCTAATAAAAAAGAGGAAACCAAAATTATATCAATATGATTAAACTACTTATTAACATAACAACAGATATTATATTGCAATGATTAGACATAGAAACATGGTCAATTAAAATCGGGAATTAAGTCAGGTGGTACAATGTACAGGGATTCTCTCGGTGGCACAAAGGATGGTGTTCACTCTTAGACAAAAGGCTGGCATCATAGAGGTGTCTCATAGGAAGGCTGCGTCTTCTACTCTCTTGATCTACCTTGAAAATCCTAGAAGAAATTTTATTCTGCATACACACAGTCAACTTGACTGGCAAAAACACAAGAAGCCTTGTATAACCATTATTATTTAACATTGTGTTAAACCTGCCAGCTATTGTAATAAATCTAAAATGCCTATAATAAACCATATCTATACCTAAAATTCAGGGACAATTTTTATGTGTAAAAAGATACAAGCCAATAAATAAAAACACTAGAATTAGTAAGTGAATAGTTCACACTTCAAGGATCAGTGGGATTCTAAATGTTCTCTAAGGACCCCTGGGGGTGCAGTAGTTAAGTCTCAGCTGGTAACTGAAAAGGCACTGTGTTGGGATGGACTCAACACAAGGGATTTTGGAATTACCAGCTTCCCATGGAGATCTGGCTAGTTGTGAAGCTGAACTTCAAATGATGCTAGATAAACCATGTTGCTTCTTAATTTTGATCACATATCAAATGAAATAATAAGTATAAACTCATTAAATGTTACAACTGAATGTTAAATTTTAAGATGATCTATTTTAATCCTTACTTAACACGTTACAGGAATCCCTTCTAAAATAGGAATTTGACCACTAAGTCTGTACTTCAGAGTGCCCAGCTACAGCCATCTCCCTGTCTCACAGAAAATTCGTTCCACAGTGAAATACGAGATATCTTCCCACCATTTCCAAGTAAGAGCCCCAGCTGTGCTCAGTGAATGCCCTTGTAACATAAGCTTTAACTGTCATCCTTTATAAAAACTAATCTTTCCTTGACATTTAGGCTAATAACAAATCATACTATCTTGTATTTTTAAACAGCTAGGAAATTTTGAAATTCTTAGTTCACATGATTCAGTGTGTTTCTGAAGGCTACTTATTAGGAACTCGAATAGTCTGTTGTTTTCTGCTTTGGGAATGTGGACATGACATTGAGAAACTGCACGTTCCAAATCGTGCTGAGATAAACAAGATGTTGAAGGTGTTCACGTCTGTTCTGACTCGCAGCACCCACTGTTTCCGAAACACTGCCCAGCCTGTGCCTTCTTCACCAAGTGTCACGTTTGAGCCCGTCTTTGCAGCCACTGCGTCAACTAATTTTCTGCAGGATCTTCCGTTTTATTCTGGGGCCTTCTGCTTTAACACACATGATGTCCTTTTCCAAGGACTGGTCTCTCCCCATAGCATGTCCAAAGTACTCAAGATGATGTCTTGCCATACTTCTTTTTAAAGAAAATCCTGGTAGTACTTTTTCAAAGACACCCCCCCTCCTTGGTAGTCCATGGCTCTTTCAGCATTCTTCACCCTAATGCACAGACCCTTCCTTAGCCAACGTCCAACTCTCACATGCATATGAGGCCAATGAAAACAAGCCCTGGTGTACATCGATCTAAATGTAACATTCTTGATTTTCCACACTGAGACAGTTTATTGTGCCAGCCTGGCTGATAAACGCAGGTGGGATTGACTGAAGGGCAGAGAGATAAATGGCTTGGTGAGCCTTGCCTTTCTTGTCTCTCGCTCTGTGATCATCGGACCAGTGTGCAGCTGCCTTGCTTGTTCTGTGCCTCAATTTAAAAGGCTACACTGCTGTGGGACACCTAGCATGTGGACTGTGTTGCTGTAAGTTGAGGTCCCTTTAAGACTTCTCTGGAGCTGGGGACTGGCGATTGGTGACCTGCCTTGTGATTGGCTGCTGTGCTGACATAGTCTAGCTCTCTCTACAAATAGAGGAAGATCTGGCATCAGATAGAGACTTGAAGGACTGCTAGTCTCTCAACTTTCTCTCACGGATGTGAGTTGCACTAAGCCATTTATAGTGCTTTCTAATTTAACTGTTTATTTCTTGTATTGTATATTTATCTGTCTCGTTATATATCTAATTATCTTTATAAATAAATATATTATATTATAAGGAATTTGGTTTTATCTCTCTAGAGAACCCTGTCTAACACACATACTATAAAGAGATCTTATGCAGCACACTTACCCAAAACAATAAATCATTAGACCTCTGACTCCTATTTCCCTGGGTATTGATTGTGGATCCAAGTGAGATATGATCTTTGACAACTTCAGTCTTTTCTCCTTTAGCATTATACTACCTATTGATCCAGTAGTCTGGATTTTTGTTATCTTTACATTAAGTTGAAATCGGTATTAAACGTTGTTATTCTTGAACTTCATCAACAGATCCTCATAGCTTTCAGCCAGCAAGGTTGTGTCATCGTCATACCAAAGGCTTATTAATAAATCTTTCTCCAACTCTGATGTACCATCCTCTTTATTATGGTCCAGCTTCCCAGATTATTTGCTCAGTACAGAGAATGAATAAGTATGATGAAAAGATACAACCCCAATTAACACATTTCTTGACTTTGAAGCATGCAATATTTCCTTGTTCTGTTCACACAGCTTCATCCTGAACCACATAAAGGTTCCTGGTGAGCAAGAATTTAGTGTTCTGAAATTCCCAATTATCTCAAAGACTAGATGGAGTTTGTTAAGATTCATACATTCAAAACCTTTGTGTAGTAAATAAAATACAAGTACACATATTTCTGGTATTCTCTGCTTTCAGCTAAAATCTCTCTGATGTCAGCAATGATCTCCTTTGCCCAAGTCCTCTTCTGAATCTGGCCTGAACTTCTGACAGCTCACTGACCGTGAACTGCCGAACCTCTAACAGCTGCCTGTCCATGGACTGTTGCATCGATTGCTGCCTGATGTTCAGCAAAAATGTGCTTGCATGTGATACCAATGGTATTATTTTGTATATTGTGTGTTGGGTCACCTTTTTGGGGGGAATGGGTATAAATAGGAATATCTTCCAGTCAGTTGGCCAAATTTCTGGGCATAGATGAATGAGTAATTTCAGTATTTTATCAGCTTGTTGAAACATGCCAGTTGCATTGATTGGATGTCCCTGTATGTGTAAAGATGATATTCCATCATCGATAGCATTGTACTTCAAGATAGTTCTTGATATGTCATTTTTGATGATGTTTGCAATCTCATTGCTCATGAACTTTTCATTCCCAGAATAGTAAGTCATAGGATTGTCTGATTCAAAATGGACAAATCAGTCCACTTCAGCTTACTAATGCCTACGGTACTGATCTTTCTGTGGACTTTTTCCCTTTTAATGACTTCCAATTTTCCTAGATTTCTATTTGTTACCTACCAAGTTCTGATTAGTGATTGATATTTTCCATTGTTTCTTTTCCAGGTTGCAATAACAGTGACATTTTAAACCGCTAAAATGGTTAAGAGGACTTTTATAACTTACCCTACGTGTAATATTTAACAAAGCTGCTAACCTTTCTTGCTTGCTTTTCCTTCTCCATTTGACTTCAGCGACGTCAATTCCTCTGGGTTCTGTCTTTCAATACAAAGGCCACTTTTCCTTCCGTCTTTGTGTCCTGATTCCTCATTCTCTATATTTTTAACTAACTCAAAGCTGATTTCTCAGGCACTCTCTACTTTAACGTCATTGTTTTCATGTATCATCCAGTCACATGGGTTAGTTAAAATACAAACAAACAAGTTCACTGGGGTCATGCTAATGTCCACTCATAGCAACCCTATAGGGCAGGGCAGAGCTCCCCCTGTGAGTTGTTAATTGGAATAGAAAGTCCTGTGTTTCTCCCATAGAGTGGCTGCTGGTTTCAAACTGCTGACCTATTGTTCACAGTCTAACTCCTAATCACTATCGTCCCAGGCTTTAGTTACTAGCTACAAATTGATAAAAGTCCGATTTCTTCTGTAGCTAGAATTGCTTCTTAGTCTTTCTATATTTGTTGTTCCTTATTCATATATATTCATTTTATACCTCGATATTTGTAGTATTAAATTAAAAAATTATGCCAAGGGAGGTGGGGGGGGCCAGCCCCCACCGCTAATACTCCTATTACTACTACTCGGATTCAGTAATACTACTTCTGGGTTCAGTAATGCACAATTGTACGGTTGAGATATATAAGTGTTATATTAAAGTCATCGAGAACATGAGAGATAATACAATAATACAGTCAGACATATAACATGATAGCATTGCTCACCTCACGTGGAGAGAGGGGGAAGGGAAGGAGGGTAAGGGAACAAGGGAGAGGGGAGTGACCAGGGAGCTAGCAGCAAGTTCAGAGTCAGAGAGAGAGCTATATTGCTGACTCACACCTATATACCTTTTGGGGGCAAGCCAGCCCACTAATTACAGGTAGAGACATATGTCACAGGGAGGAGCTGCACTATAGGTTACACAGCAATGAGAGGGTGGTCTAGGGGGTGGTCTCTGGGTCTCCATAGAAACCATTATCAGTAGGGTGCAAACCCATCCTACAGGAGCCTGTCCATTGTCCTCAGAGGCAGAGAGCAGGCCCACCCATGGTGGGATGAGACAGCAGTCTGGCAACTGATTGCCTTCAAGGGAGGGAATTTCTGTGCATCTGACCTCCCCCCACAGATATTAATTAACAACTCCACATAGTTAATAGATATTTCTAACTTTTCTGTTTCTTTTTAAAAAAATCACTTTATTCTGGGCTCATACAATTCTTATCACAATCCATACATACATCCATTGTGTCCAGCACATATGTACATTTGTTGCCCTCATCATTCTCAAAACATTTGCCTTCTACTTTAGCCCTTAATAACGGCTGCTC
>NW_022103907.1:14919915-14921555 GCF_000313985.2 Echinops telfairi | reverse complement strand
ACCAGCAGTGGATGAGAGTTCCTGTCTCACCACAGCCCCTCCAACTCTTGTTGCTTTCTGATTTTTTGAATTGGGCTATCTTTGAGGGGGTTAGGTGGTATCTGATAGTTGTTTTGATTTGCTTTTCTCTTATGGCTAATGATTGGGAACATTTTCTCAAATGTTTGTTGGCCATTCGGATTTCAGACTCTGTGAAACTTCTGTTCAGGTCCTTTTCCCACCTCCTCAGTGGGCAGTTAGTTTTTCTCTTATTGTAAGCTTTCAAGATATTGTAGATTTTAGTAATAAGGCATTTGTCTGATGTGTCATTGCTAAAGATGTTTTCCCAGTCCGTGGACTCTCTCTCTTGGTGAATTCTTTCAATGTGCATAGGTGTCTTATCTTCAGTATGTCCCACTTGCCTATTTGTGACTCCTGTGTGTTTGTGTCTTTCCCTATTTCTGATAGCCTATGTATTCCCTGTGCCAAGGTTCTCAGGCTTGTGCTTTTTTTTTTTTTTAACATTGCAAATAATGCACTTCCCCTTTTAGTAAAGTATAAACCTAACTGTGTTACCTGATTTCTTTGGATGCATTTCTAATTAGAAATTGGATTTTACTTGCTTTGCTGATTTACTCATACACAAGTAGATTGTATACTAAATCAAATTACTTCTGAGTTTTCAAAAAGTGGATTAGACAAGGAGAACAACATACATTTAGAAGGAAGGCAGATTTCATGTGGTGATAGCCAGGGAGCCCAGGAATCACAGTATTAATAGCTGCTCTCTACTGATACAGATGTCACACAACCGAGACCCTAATTTGGATTTTAGTCTCCATAACAATAGTAAGATCAATCTATGTTCTAACAAGTCATCCATGTGTGGCATTTCTGTTACAGGAACAGTAGAAATCTAAGACACCAACTAGGATCCAAGTCACCATCAATTCTTACCCGGATTATTGCAATAGCTTCCTAACAAAGCTCTATGTGTTCACCCTTAACAGTGTATTCTCAATAAGGCATTTGCAGACTGAGCACTTTTGAAACATAAGTCTGATACACTGCTCCTCTTCTCAGAACCCTACAGTTTACTGGGATCTCATCTTATTTGAATTTTAAACAAGGGTTTACAATGGCCTACACAGTCCACATGATCCAGACCCCACCAGTCTCACCTACCTCATCGTTTGCTTTTCTTCTCTGAATTATTCTACTCCAGGTCCTTTGCCTCCTTTATTGTTTCTCAAACATCTATATCCTGTGATTCTCTCAGATCATTTCCACTAGCTCTTTACCTTTCTGGAACAATTCTCTTCCTGATACCCAAGGGTAGATGCTTTCTCTATCTTCTGCTCCAGAATTACTTTATGAGTGCAGTTTTTCCAAAGACTACATTCATAAACTCACCAGTTATGGACTGATTTCATGACTCTCATAATTTTTTCACTATTGGCTATTCAAATATTTTGGGCTTATGATCGGTCTTCCTTGACCTAAATAATGGGATGGGTTGGGACATACATCGTAAATAGCTGTTCAGTGACATTTGAATTATAAGTAGGGGAGTTTTTTGGAGGCTAGCAACAAAATTTCAGCGTTACCTCTTACTCAGATGACAGCCGAAACAGATTTTTAAATGTGCCAACTGAGGACCA
>NW_022103907.1:14917498-14919333 GCF_000313985.2 Echinops telfairi | reverse complement strand
TCCCCAGAATATTCTTCTACGTTTATCTCTAGGTTCTACATATCTATATGTGCAGTAGGAGCCCAGGTGAGATAGTGGACCACACGTCAGACTGCCAACCTCAGGGACAGTAGCTCAACTGCACCAGTCACTCCTAGGGAGAAAAATGAGGCTGTCAACGCCAGCAAAGATTCACAGCCTCAGAAACTCAAAGGGACAGCTCGAGTCTGCCTTATAGGGTCACGATGAGTCCTAATTGACTTGGTAGCAGCAGGTTTGGGTTTGATATCTGTAGTAATCCACTTTCTAAGGCACTCTGAAGGCATGACTATTCACATCCTTGGACAAGGGTCCCAGGGAATTCCACGGAAGCTTAATCCACGTGGGTGCATTGCAAATGGGTTTGGGGCTTTCACTGCCATACGTAGCCTTCTGCAAATGGAATGCTTAGAATTCAAGCTATAATACAATTCCCTCCTCTCATCTTGTAAGAAAATAAATTATTAAAAAAGAAATGTCACGAGACATTTAAAAATGTCAACAGAATTTTAAAGTATTTTTCCATGATAACCTTTTACCACATTTACTTTATTTATTTGTACCACTTACTAATTTACAATTCCTTATTGATGCATTCACTGTGATGGTCACACAGGACTCAGATAATGCTCTCCATTACAGCATTTATTAAGGAAGTTAATAGGGTAAAATGCAGGTGAGAAATGCTCAGGATACAGATGTTCAGTCAGTAAATGTTACAAAGTTCTTTCAAGGTTGCCAATAAATACCCAATGGGCATTTGTTCCAAACCTCAACACAAAGGCATTCAGTTCAGGCTCCAGCAAGCCTGGAATTAAGTCCCCAGAGGCATCCAACTCGAGTAAACTTCAGCCTGAAAGCACTCAGCTCCAGCTTTGTGGCTCAGCATGCCCAGCTACCCCAGTGGAGTACCCGGAGGCACCCTACTCTACAAGGCAGGCTCCCGGCCCCAAACACTCAGCTTCACTTGCTCTATGAGCTGTGAAGTACATCACTCTCTTTCATCTGGTTTCCTGGGTCCACTGATGCTCTCTGATGTCACAGCGACCTTCTAGGTCAAGGACATTCACTGCACAGGGATCTCAGAGTCCAGAAGATGAGGTCCATGGCTCTTCCTAGTAGTATGATCTGATCTTCTGGTTCTCAGGGGGTTCATTTTCTACTCAGTAGAATGCCAATAACAACAGATCTTGTGAATATTAACTCAGATGAATCCTGTCAGCATCTTCCTCCACCTTCTTCCCCAAACCTTGGCAGGAAAAGGTCATTCAGTGGGAGTTATACACTTTCACTACAAGAGCCACATTAAATAATTCACTGACCCTGCATTTTACACCGATCCATTTTTCTTCATAAAAATGTATTTTTTATTTTTCTAGTTAGTATTATTTTTATTGCAGTCATTTTACTGGTGGTACAACTGAAGGACATAGAAATTAGGTTAGCTCAAAGTCTCTTAGCCAGGTCAGGTTGCAGAACTAGGGTTAAAATCCAAGTAGTTGATCACAAAGTTTAGACTCCACTCCACTGTATCTCGTAAGACTGACCATGTGGAGATTAAACCCAGGCATTTCTTATCTCAGGCAACCTTCATTTCTTCTACCACTCATATGCTGGTCTCTCTGATTTATAGCTCTAATTTATGTAACTGTTTTAACAAAACAATAAATATTTAAAATTTAAGAATTAGTTAAGGGAGGCTAAGCTATTGGCCTAGGACTAGAAAATTGTCTTTATAAATTAAGAGAGTAGGAGACAGAAGCAAAGGGAGGGGGTGAAAGAAGAGCATGAACTGAAGGCGAAATAGGAAAGAACGT
>NW_022103907.1:14915383-14916423 GCF_000313985.2 Echinops telfairi | reverse complement strand
GCCCACAATGACACCAGAGACATTTTTAGCTTGTGTCCTGACAAACGTGAATCCAATGATCTTTGTTCTCATAAGCTTTCATGCTAAAATGTCAAGACAGCTGTGATACTAGATATATATACTCATGGGGAGAAAAAAGCTACTCGTGTTAATCTCCTAGGCATTAACTGAGGGCTAAGACATAGTGATTACAGTTTTCTAAATGATTCCTGCTCCATTTTGAAAGAGGTGCACACTGGAGTAGGGGTGCTGCTGCTTGGCTTTGAAAAAAACTACTTTTAAATAATACCGAGAAGCTATCTTGGTATGTATGAAATAATAACATCACTTCAGACTTGAAGGAGGTCTGCTACATGCAATTTCGTTCATCTGGATTACAGTAAGCATTGTCTAAGACCTCCAACTTCAATAACAAATGATCTCAGCATAGAAGCTTGTACATGTGTCTCATTTCTTCTATCAACTAAAAATAGTTTAAGAAATATAACTACATTGCCCTGCTTGATGTTTGCCCTCATAAAGAGGTCACTGAAGATGAGGGTGCTATATCGAAGTGTGGGTAGTGACAAAACTAGATGGTGCCTGGTTACTAGAAGGAAAAGATAAGGAGTTTTAAAGACTTGTCTTCAGATAAGCAGCCATCAGAGTGAGGCTGCGACTAGACCCACAGGGAAGAAACACGCTAGCTCCGGTGATCCAAGGATTCTGAATACTAAAATCCAAACTGAAAGAGGGCATGTATCAGAACTTAAATTGTGAACACCTAGTTTTTGGAAGCCTATGGATGACAGTGAGAGCCCCAAATACACTCGAAGCATCCACATTTAGATGAAGCCTCCGGCGAAAGCCCTCGGGGAAGTAAGTCCCTTTGCTCGCCTGCAGAGTGCAGTGTTTTTGTTTTGCTTTGCTTCCCATAGTTTTGTCTTCTCTGCTTTTCTGTATATGAGCTTCAGGATGGGGAGAGGTGAAAAGACAAGGACTGCATGGATGGTTTCTTGAGGGGTTTGGCAGGAAGGATGAGGGGAGGTGGGGAGTTGATG
>NW_022103907.1:14912309-14913596 GCF_000313985.2 Echinops telfairi | reverse complement strand
TCTTCATTCCCTGGGGCTGCTAGGTCAGACAGTATGGTACAGAAAGCGGAGGGAAGAGATGCAGAAAAGTAGTCGAAGACATAGGACTACAGGAAATTGAGCTTGGTGGCTCAGAGCAGGAGACACTGAGAACTGAATCAGTAAATATTCTTAATGGAATCAATAAAGGAAATATAAAATAATAAATAGTACAAGTTAATGAAACAAATGTGCCACAATATTAGCATGAAAAAGATAGTTCTTGATTTTTATTTGTTTTTGTTTTTGTTTTTTTTTCTCTTTTAATTCTGGTGACAGCATCTTTGTTCTTTAATTATGTTGTTTCAAGATCAGAGGAGGTAATTGAATTAGAGCTTAAATTCTGAGCATCCATGTTGCAGAAAGCTATGATGGTATTGTTGATATCACATACAAGTAAAATTTTGCTGAAGATCATCCACCAACAATCACAGCAGTACATTAATGCACAAAGATAATAAAGGGAGGTTAAATTTACTATGTGTTTTATGTTTTGTACATGAATAACTCAGTGGTGATTATACAGAACACTTTTGGACCCTTATAAAACCAGGATGTCAATGTTTTCTACTTGTTTCTCATAATGATCATACATATATGTCATGCGTAGGGCTGAGAATGCAGAGTGCCAATATAATAAAATGAAATATATTTTATCATCTGCTATAGGTCTAAAGTACAGAAATGTAGCATAGCTCTTTGATGACTAGCTTCCAATTCTAGGACAAGTTTTATAAAAAAGATCGTGCTTCCAGACTTAGTTTATCTCTGTAATTTCTTACCTACCAAAATTAATAAAAATGACTCATAGTGAGAATGAATCAATGGTTTCCACAGGGAAACATGCTCACTTAACTGCAAGATGATTGATCTTTTTCTAGGTCATAATAAAAATAAAATACAATCAATCCATTGCTGTGATTCTGAAGGACACATTTTTTCCTTATATGTATTTACAATGAAAACCACAACACAAATTAGTTAAATAAAATAAGATATTGATGAGTTTCCTGAAACAAAAAAACGAAAAAGAAACCATGCATCAAAAAAAATGTCATTTAACAAAGGGCCTAAACACATTAAACAGGTTAGACAAAGTCTGTTCAACAAATCGTATTAGCATAATTGGATTTCTATCGGTGTAAGAGTGAACATCTGGGGTCTTAAAGGCTGGAAGATAAACAAGCAGCCATCTAGCTCAGAAGCAACAAAGCCCACATGGAAGAAGCACACCAGGCTGTGTGACCACCAGGTGTCGAAGGGATCAGG
>NW_022103907.1:14897856-14911050 GCF_000313985.2 Echinops telfairi | reverse complement strand
CTCTGCTGGTGGGAAGGCAATTATGTGCAGCTTCTGTAGAAAGCTGTGTGATGCTACCACAAACAACCGCGGATAGAAATTCCATGTGATCCGACAGTACCTCTACTGGGTCTACATCCTCAAGAAGTTTAAGACTAATAAGACGAACAAGCATATGCACACCAACGTTCATTGCAGCGCTGTTTGCTGTAGTGAGATGATGGAAGTGATCTAGGTGCCCGTTAGTGAAGAATGGATAAAGAACGTTGGTACACATATGCTGAAAACAGTGAAGTACACCATGGCATGGATGCCCCTGAAGATTATTATGTGGAGTCAAAGGACACAATGACACAAAATGACAAATCTCATATGAGATAACTTGGGACAAAACAAGTGAAAGAATTCCCTACCAACAAGAACAGGTTTTGAAGTTTGCCAAGGCAGAGAGATAAGGGAGGGGAAATAAAGCAATGGAAGTGGACTGTTCACAGGTGTTCCCTGAGTGAAGTTGAAGAGAGCAGTTTGTAAGAGGGAGAGGAGAAATCAAAGAGGGGGTGAGGGATGAACTGTTGGGGATTTGATGGCTAGTTTAACTGTTGAATGCAAAACTGATGGTCTGAAAGGTAAACCTCCACCTAATTTACAATGAAAAAATTCAGAATAAAATGTCAGGAATTTTACATGCCATGAGCAATAATAATATTGGAAGAACTATGGCAAAAGTTAGCTGTTACTGTTTTTATATCTCCATACATCTGAATATTGAGATGTCTTTTCAATTTTTCTTTACAAAAGGGTTTGTCACGAGTGATTTTTAAAGGTTAACATCACAGCATTATTAATTACCTCAAACCTTTGCCTTCTAACTTTTCCAACAGTCAGGCCATCAGAAACTTTTTTGTGAAAAAGAAACTCAACACCTCACATTCTTATAATACAACATATATTTTTATTTAGAAAAGCCCAGGCATTCTTTGGCAAGCTAGATAATCATCAAGCAAAGACCAGTATTTTAAAAAGCGTTCTCGGGAAACCTAAAAGCTTTATTTTTGGCAATACGAGTCAACAGGCTGTCAGTTACCTCCTCCAAGATGCAATTACAGTCAGTGCTAAATAATTTTGAGCTTCCGGCAAAAGGCTACATTCAAAAAAGTTTTCTGAAGACCTATAAGCAAATTCACTTCTTTTAAATGAACTAGCAGAATCAAACCTCTCTCAAGCTATTTTCTGGCCATTTGAGCATGGTGGAAAAGTGTGTTCAATAGCTGGTTTTAAGATAACTTTTCTTCTATAAATTATCAAGTAATTTTTGTTGCCTACCTTGAAATAAGGTCACTCTGAATCAGAATTGACTCATTGGAAGTTATTTCGTTTTCTTTGTTCTGAGAAATAAAAGCAAGATTAAAAGCCACCTGTACTTTGTTGATGTGCTTACCAGGATTGTCTGTTTCATATTTACTATAAAACCCCAAATCAAATTTTGCCATCAAATTCATCCAATTCATAGAGACCCTATCAGAAAAAGTCAAACTGCATCGTTGGCTTTCCAAGGTTGTAATCTTTACTGAAGCAGACTATTGCCCTTTCCTCCTGCAGAGCCACTGGTGGGATCAAACCATTGACCTTTTGGTCAACAGCCAGCCATGTGCTTAATCACTGCACCAATAAAAGCCATCAATGGCATATGATCTGCCTAACGGAGAGATGCTTAAAAATAACCACATATGTATGCACCAAGTATCTCAACAAGGAAATTACGGGTTGACTAATATTATTTCCATTGTACATTTGTGGAAAGTAAAACAATGACATGCAAATTGATCCAGCTACCTTAAATAATTCCAATGAAATAATGGTGACTTCATCTCTATTTTCTGCTTAACCAGCAGAGCCAATTTTCATTGTCAGACTAGAAATAAAACTTACTATTTACAAACAGTTTCAACTACTGCAACAATTTATGACTCAGTCTAAGGGTCTACATATGGTACGGGATGTTGCTACAACTTCTTTTCTGGTTAGGGAAACATCGGTCCATACAAAAGTGATTTTACCCTATCAAATTATTATATTAGGTTAATGAAAACTCTCAAAAATCCATTGTCAGCAAGTCATTGCTGGTTTTTAGCAACCTGCTGTGGGGTTTTTCTGAGACTGTCCAGTGTCTCTCCCACTGAGCTGCTGGTGGTTTGGAACTGCTGAACCATACGGATCACAGCCCAACGCTAACCCCTACTTCATGAAATTGTTAAAGATGAACTTTAACTAACAAACAGTGCTTTGCATTGATTCCCATCACACAGAAGAACATTTGAGAGTATTTAAAGCAGGTGCTTTGCAGATATGAATCTTGGTAATAAAGTGTTATTCTACCTCTCAGCAAAATGATTTCACTGTTCAAATTAATAAAGTCTCCTTTCTCTTAATTCTACCTCGTCATTCTATGCCGTATGCATTAAGTTACCAGCTAGGAAAAGACTTAACTACAGTAGAAAATAGAAAATGCCGTTTAAGGCCAAGTGCTGATCTATTTCAAGCATTTTTTTAATCTATAAAGAAAGAGAAGAGCTGTATGCTTTATTCACAGTTAAATTAAGATTCTGAAAAACATGTTTCATTAGAGCTTAATATAGTATATAATATTAATTATTTTTCTAATGATAATGTTTGTATAAATTGAAAAAAATAACTGTCCCATTGATGAATATTATTGAGATATGTTTAATTGTGACTTATTTTATGTTTATTTTTCATAAACTCCTCATGCTTTATACTAAAGTATTATGTAAATAATTTTATAATGATCATATTAAGCTCTTACTGTATGCTAGTCCCTGTAAGGATTCTGAAGTAATTAAAGTATGAATTCCTACAGGGAATCCAGGGCAGATGATCCCTTCAGGACCAGTGTTGTGAGTGGCGATACTGGGAGGGCAGAGGGAGAGTGGGTAGGAAAGAGGGAACCGATTACAAGGAACTATATGTAACCTCCTCCCTGGGGGACGGACAACCAAAAAGTGGGTGAAGGGAGACGTCGGACAGGGCAAGATATGACAAAATAACAATTTATAAATTATCAAGGGCTCATGAGGGAGGGGGAGCAGGGAGGGAGGGGAAAATGAGGACCTAATGCCGGGGACTTAAGTGGAGAGGAAATGTTTTGAGAATGATGAGAGCAATGAATGCACAAATGCACTTTACACAATTGATGTGTGTATGGATTGTGATAAGAGTTGTATGAGCCCCTAATAAAATGATTAAAAACAAAACAAATAAAAGTTACATACATGGAGAAAAAAAATATTCCTGTATGAATAAAAATTTTAAGCTTATACATTTATGATATCTCAACTAGATCTTAGATGGTTCTGCTTAAAATGATTTGATTAATATACAATGCTATAATTTATAAATTATCAAGGGTTCATGAGGGAGGGGGGAGAAGGGAGGGAGGGGGGGAAATGAGGAGCTGATATTAAGGGATTAAGTAGAAAGCAAATGTTTTGAGGATGGTGATGGCAGCAAATGTGCTTGACACAATGGATGGATGTACAGACTGTGAAAAGAATGGTACGAGCACCCCAAAGAATGATTTTTTAAAAATATATACAATGGTAAACATCCTTTAGTAAGGAAAAAAATCATACCCTAGCTACATACATTTTCTATCTTTGTTTTGTCATTTAGAAAGGTCCTCTTTGGGGTCTGCTTAAATCATAATGCTTCCATCATTTTTGTTGCTGGTGTTGGGCGGTGGGTCGCAATACAGGGACCACATGTATAACAGAAGAAATAGTGCCTGGTCCTGCGCGGTCTACACAGCTCTTGTATGCCAGCCCATCCTTGTAGCCACTTTCAAACCATTTCGTCCAGGGACTTCCTTTTTCTCAGTGACCTTCTTCTTGATTAAGCATGATATCATTTTCCATGGGCTGGCCTCTCCTGGTGATAACTCTAAATAAAGTGAGGCCCAGTTTCGCCCTGACAGCTTCTAAGGAGAACGCTGGCTGCACTTCTTCCCAGACAGATTGCTTTGATTTTCTTGTCGTCGACAGTACTTTCAATATTCTTCAGAAATTTAAATGTACCAATTTTTCTCCAGTCTTCCTTTTGCAATATCCAACATTCACATGCATATGAGGCTATGAAAAATACCAAAGCTGGGATCAGTCACATATCAGTCGTCAAAATGCTCTTCAACAATTGAAGGGGGTTTTGTGCAGTAGATTTCTCTAAAGCAATAGGTTGTTTACATTTTTGACTGTTGCTTCCACGAATATTTATTGTAGATCCAAGAAAAATTATATCCTTGAAAATGTCAACCTTTTCTCCATTTTCCATGATGTTGTCCATTGTTCACATTATGAGGATTTGGGTTTTCTTTACATTGAGGTGGAATCCATAGTGGACCCTGGAGTTTGATTTTCATCAGCAAGGTCTTTTAGTCCTCGTTTTTAGCAAGCAAGGTTGTGTCTTCTACACATCACAAGTTATTAGCATGCAAGGTTGTGTTTTCTACACATCACAAGGTTGTGTCTTCTACACATCACTTCTTCTTCACATAGTCCAGAATCTATATTTTTTGCTCAACATACAGAGTGAATAAGTATGGTGCAATGTTACAAGCTGATGTACACTTTTCCTGATTTCAAACTACTCAGTATTCCCTTGTTCTGTTAGAATAAGTATCTCTTGGTCTAACTTCTTCGTGGATAAAATGGAGTGTTCTGGAATTCCTATTCTTCTCAGTGCTATCCATAGTCTATTATGATCTACATAGTCCAATGACTACGCTTAGTCAATTAAATACATATAAACACCTTTGTGCTATTCAGCCAAGTTTTATCTTACATCCACAGTCACATACCTGGTGCCCAAACCTCTTCTGAATTCTCCTTAGATTTCTGTCAGCTACCTATCAAGGTCCTGCTGCAACAATTGTTAATAGATCCTTAATAGTTAATAGTTAAATTTTCCTTGCCTGTGACATGAATGGTAGTTTGTTCATAACCCCATTTTTGGTTGGGTTACTTTTCTTTGGAATAGGCACAACTATAGATCTCTCCAAGTCTTTTTGTCATATAACTGTCTTCCAAAATTCTTGCATGAATTAGTGAATTTGTCCAGTACTGTATCAACTTGTTTCCAACTTTCAATTAGTACTTCCTAAATTCCCAGAGCTTTATTATTTTCCCATGATTTCCTTGAAGTTTGGACTTTTCCCTTCAATACCATTGGTTCATGATCATTCGCTACTTCTTGAAATGACTGAAAGTCAACCAATTCTTTTTGGTACAGTGTTTTTGCGTGTTCCTTAAAGCAAAACACTTTAGTACAATCTAAAAGACATGGACCTGGGTTTTCAGTAAATAACCCAGAATATCAGGAACCCATATAAACAACATGCAATCTTAAAATTAAAAAGGGAGAGAAATAGATAAAGCATTGTTTGACTTTGGTGATTGCTTAAGATATTGTTGAACATAAACAGAAATAATAATGCTTAGATAGTATTGGATTAATATAGAACAGTGAGTTTTCAAAAAAGTTAACCTGTAAAACACACAATTGAGTTGATAGCGAGCATAAACATCTCTTTATCATGAGAAAGAATTTTAAAATCTATCTTTGACCTTCTGTAGGGATTTAGGCAAAACATTGTAAATTATGGAAAAGTAAACACTGAAGAAAATTAATTGAAATAACTAGACTAATGAATGACATACCTCAAAGAAATGAGTTAATGGAACATTACAAATTGTGAGTAAAAATGTATTAATGCTAGCTAATATTGAGAGTATAGGATGTAGCAGTTATTGTATAAGTAGTATAACTTGGACATGAAAGCTATTTTGTCTGATTAATCACTTTTTTCCCTGGGAAAATTCTAACTAGTCTTCCTACAAAAACACAAAATGCTTAATCATTTGATGAACTTTTTATAGTAAAATTTTAAAAATATGTTTGCATCTGTAAGTTAGTTTATATTTTATATTCCCTGTTTTTTTGAAAACTAATTTACTGAGTTAAAATTCACATAAGATTAACATTTAAGTAAACAAACTGTAGTATTTAGTATAATCTTAATGTTCTACAGCCATCATCTAGTTCTAAAATATTTCCATCACTCTACATCCATTGTCTATTGCATACTTTATTCCCATCTCCCCCTCTCTGACTGACTCTAGCAATCACCAATCCACATTTTGTTTCTATGAATTTGTCTAGTCATAAAAGGGGATTACATAACATGTGACCTTTTGTTTCTGGGTTCTTTCATTAACACAGCATTTTCAAGATTCGTTCATGTTGAGATATGTATCAGTATATCATGTCTCTCCCAACTCACAAAGTTACAGAGGCTGATGAACCTGATATCAGCGGAGAGACCTCGCAAGCGGCTGCTGAGGCTCTCAAGCCCAGGGATGAGCCAGAAAGAGGATCCAGGCCGAGCAAGAGGCAAACAAGCTTTTCCATAGAGCCCACTTATATTGGAAGCATGCTACATCCTTGAGGTAACTTCCTTTCCATTAACGGCATCAGGGCTCTGACCTGAGTAAGGTATTACATCCCATCCTAGTCTTCTTAAAATTGATTTCCTGTGCTTACATGTGTCAAGTCAAGTCATAGAGAATTATTAGTTATTATCTGCCAAACCATTGACAATCTGGCCCAATCAAATGGACACAAGGCCTATCATCATATATAATAGAAATAAAGAAAAAAACTAGTGGTTAAGAGAGAGCATAAGGCAACATCTGGACTAAAGTCCAGTTTTCTTGATTAAAGTCCTGATTTTGCTTTATGAGCTATGTGATGTTTTGAAGTTTCTCAATGTGTTTTTTTAACTCTTTGCTGTAATTTCCTTATAACATTTCTTCCTAAGTTTATTCTGAGGATTAAATAAACATGCACATTAATATGATGGCCTGGTACCACATATTAACATCTAATATTATTATTAACACTTGCTTATTATAGTCATTACTATTTAACAAAGTAACATATCATATAGTATATACTGTTAATACTACATGTAACATATAAAATATATATGCCAATTCATTTATCATTTCTGCCCTAGATGAATGTATGAGTTGTTTCCCATGTGAGATCATTACGAATTATAATACTAAAAACATGATATATACCTTGGTGCACACATTATAAAATAGTTTTCTAAAGGCAAAAAAGCATTTATATCACTAAATAACGTTCTAGTATAAAAACAATCTTTATGGCTACTTTTAAACTACTATTTGTGTAAGAATTGGATCACAACATTTTCTGAGAATTTAACAGTTGGTCTTGTGTGCCTATATAAACTGTTTAAAGTATATCACTTACATAATTGCTAGATTATAGATTTTATACATGGTCAGCTTTAGTGGATTACGTTACATTGTTTTCCAAATGAATAGTAGCAATTTATTTCTCTTCTTGTAGTGGATGTGCCGCTATAGCATCATCTTACTGTTGTCACTCTGTTTAATTTGATTCTTACTGTTGTCGCCCTGTTTAATTTGAATAAGAACTTTGTGGTAGCATCTCATTGTGATCTGAATTTCCAGTTCTTTGATTATCAGTTAACATGATCACCCGTTCATGAGTTCATGACCACTTCTCTGTTCTCGTGCATCTTCAAGTGACTTAGAAATTGTCTGCTTAGTTGTTTCCTGTTTCTTGCCGAGTAGCATTCCAATGTGTGCATGTATCACAGATTGCTATCCATTCATTGGCTGGTGACACTTTTGTTGTTTCTAGTAGTTTTCAACCACAATTATGAGTGTTATGAACATTATCTGGTGGAAAAATGCCTTCCTTGAGGATTTGCTCTTTTAACAACTATCGATTTGGGATCAAGCCAGGAGCACTGGTGGCACAATGGGTTACACAATGGGCTGCTAGCTGCAAGGTCAGTAGTTCCAAACCACCAGCCCCTCCCCGGGGGTAAGATGAAGTTTTCTACAGAAAGGAGCTGTGGTCTCGAAGCCAGTTCCCTTGGTCGCATAGGGTTGCTATGAGTCAAAATTAACTCAATGGCAGTAAGACATGGAATCAAAGTAACAGCTATAATTTGGTAGATTAATCAGGAAGCTTAGGAGGGCGTGAGCTTATGTTAATGGGAGAGAAAGCACTCAGACTGGTCGGATACTAATGGTGCATGACTCAATGTAACAAACGTCACTGAATTGTATGTGTTGAAGCTGTTGATTTGGTGTGTGTTTTGCTATGTATATTCTCTACAACAACAAGAAAAATAAATAATATGAATGATTTTTAAAGGGTTTTATTTTTTATGAAGATACTTTTCCTTTTCTGTAGGGGAACTATCAAGCAATAAAATAACAATAATAAAGTAAGGGTTTTTGTTTTTAACTTTACAAGAAACTGTCAAATTTGGTCCCAAATAGTTGCATCATTTTCCATTCTCATATGCAATGAATAAAAGTTGCAATTGCTCCATACTCTAAGAAATATTTCGCATCTGAACTGACCTTCTTTTCTCAGTGGACACAGACTTCTAATGTCCTTTGGGGTTAGATTCTTACAAAGGATGTATGCTACCCCATCATTTATATACCGCCCAAATACATTAACTACAGGTAAGGGGATGAGTAGGGTAAAACTTGGAAGAGAGGATCTTCTCCTTAGCCTGTCCACTTAAATTTGCAAAAGATTATCTGTCGAGAAAGTGACCACTGGGGAAAAACAGCAGAGATGGCTAATGTTTTACATCTTCAGTAATGTCTGATCGTATTATCCTCAGTATATGGGATAATTCATTTTGTGTGTCAACATTTTTAGAATCTCAATGTTTTCTTTTTTTCTTTTTCAGATACTGGACTAGTTATAGTTCGTAAGGTAATGATGTGATGTGATGTGATCAACCAGTCATTGAAAAGGAAGTTCCTCTGGGGGGCATGATCTGCCTACAAAATACAAATAAAAAGTCCAGCAGCGCTCACTCTCTCTCCTCATCCAGCACCCTCCCTCTCACCTGACCTCTGGATACTGAGACTTAAAAGTCCGAAGAACACTTTAGCCAGCTATTTGACCTCCAAATTCTGGATTCACCAGCCCCCATAATTCCTTGAGCCAGCAGATGTCTTCAGCTTATCAGCTAGCCAAAAAATTTAGGGCTTTTCGGGCTCAATAATTGCTTGAGACATATTCTTAAAGTAAAATTTTCTCTCTCTTCATATAGAAATATATATGTGAGTAAATATATACATATACATTCATACATATATGAAATTATGTCTCTCTATCCTCATTTCTAAAGAGCATTTCAGGTATCCTTTGTCCAAGACAGATTTATTAGTTCTAGCAGCCTATGGTATTTTTAATATTCTTTGAAAACACCATAATTTTAATGTATTAATTCTCTTTATTCATTATCCAGATTTTGCAGCCATATGAGGTTATTGAAAATAGCATGTCTTGGATAAGGTGCACTGCAGTTCTCAAAGTGATATCTTTGATCTTTAATATTCTATTTATCATCTATATATCTATATCAAACTCATTGTCTTCTATTCAGTTCTGACTTACAGAGATGCTATATAGGTGTTCTGAGGCTGATATTTATAGGTGTATACAACCTGATCTTTCTCCCTCAGAATGTCTGTTGGTACTACACCATCAATCTTTTAATTATTGGCCCAACACCTAACACACGCCCTACCGAGAATCTATATATGTATCTTCATGGCGTGGTCTAGAGGAGAAAATCCAGTGAGACATGTGTATGTATATATATCAAGACAGAGCTAAAAGATAATAGAGTAAATGGTTATTTGGGTAAGTTTAAAACATTGAATGAGCATTATTTAGCTATAATAATGCTTTAAAATAGCTTTTAAAATAATAGATGGGAAAAATACAGAAGTATTGAGGCGAGGAATTGGATCAAAGCCCTTCTTGAATTGATGGTCCCCTGACTCTGAACTACTAGCAAAAAAAAAAAGAGAGAGAGAGAGAGAGAGAGAGAGTGCCTATATCTGCTGGGCAAAGATGTAAAAATATTTAATATATTCCTAACATAGCAGGCTAAAAATATTCATTGAAAATGTCATTATCTTTTAATTCTATTATCCCATCAACTTTCTGAATTTCCCTCTGATTATCATAACTGCAATTAATAATGACTGAGTAACTGGACTGAAAGGAAAATGAAGCATCCTTAAAGAGTTCACAAAACATGTTAAAACAAGATATAAAAATGCTTAGAAATGTAAAACTGAATGCTACAAATACAGAGTGTGTGGAGGTTCTTGAAATTACAACATAGGATTTGAAAACTGTGAAGAGAATTCTGATTGTTATTTAAATATTATTGAAAGAAATTCAATTGGTGATATCTAAATTTTTATAAACATCTGAAGAATTGTTTTGCGTCTCAGATAACAAAAGCAAACTGGCTTCAAGGATATCAGAGGAGGCTCAAATTGAAGCAGCAGGGATAAGAGGCTCAAAGCAAAGACAGTGGATAAAATGGAATTGCTCACAGAGCCCTTAGGGAGAGATCGAAGTGCATCCTTTGGTTCATTCTTGTTACTAATCTGTGGTAGTGTCAATATGAATGTATGAATTGTGACTGGGAGACAGAGAGTTGTCTACAACTGTAAAAAATACAAGCTATTTTGGGGGGTGAGGAAAAAAGATATTTCCTCTCTTTAAATAATTTGAAGTTGACTCTCAGGCATAACCTAAGAAATTTTCATTCCAGTTCAGTAATAAAAACCAAAGCTGATTTTTGCTGCACAGTCACAAAATAAATTTTATGAGAAATGAAGGAACATGTACTATTTCCCAGCATGGTTCTCATTTAAGTATCATTCCAAGCCTCTGCTCCTACTTATAAATGGATATCTTGCTATTGTGTCTTTAAGCCTTCCACTTCTGCTTACCTATTTCTGTTTCTACCCACCCCAGTTTATCCTAAATATAAGCCCTCAGTTTATATCCTTCCCTAAGATAACAATGTAACTTCACATAGCAAACCAATTTGTGTCTCCTAAAGAAGTCTCTATGCACCAAAACAGCTCCTTGCCAATTTCCTGCACAGCTAGGAAGGGATGCGTTCAGGCAGTGCTTCAGAACCAGCTCCACGTGCCCAGCTGGAGATCCAAGACCATCTGCAGGTGTGTTGGTAAAATGTCAAGGGGTAAGAAAGAGATCGTCTTGGGGTTCCTAGACAAAAGAGCTTAATATATATTTATCCCCAAACCTGCCATAAACACGTCTTGTATGAAATAGTTGCCTTTTCCTTACCTCAAGGTATTATTGGTATGGATACTATGTCTGATTGGAGAGCACTCCCTCTACTCAATATTGTAAAATTGAAGGCATGAAAGTCTATTTTAGGCTGGTATTGGTTGCACATGCTAATTGGGAACTATCGAATTGCCTGAACCCGCTCGATTGTTAGTCTGAAATTGTATAGGATACTTCATGGACAAAAGGAGTTTAATGCTTTGATTCAAGAAACGCTAAAGGCCAGAGTGCTGGTGCCAACCCATTCTCTGTATCACAGTCCCATATGGCCTGTGAAAAAGGCAAGTGTCTCGTGAAGATGGAAGTAGACCATTGAGGCCTAGACTTAGTGGTGCCACCTGTGCCTTCAGCTTGTCCAGACATGGTATTGACATTGCAGAAAATAGAGCGAGCTAAAGAAGAGTGGTACTCAGTGATTTATATAGAAAATGCCTTTTTCTCAATCCAAGTCTCAAACAAAGAAGAAGCCATAGTTTACTATCATGTGGGCAGGATCACAGTAAACATTCACCACATTCCTTCAGGGCAATTTATAGTTTGGGTAGAAGAAACTTAGACTTGGTACAGATCTCAAATGTAGTGATACATTGCATTGATGACAGTATGTTAATATCAAATACAGAAGAATAAGCTAAAATAGAGGATGGATTATAAATTCAGCAAAAATTGAGGGCCCTGCTGAAACAGTGAGGTTTTTGGGGAATAACTTGGGCAAGAGCCACTCATGATATTCCACAGACAATTAAAAGCAACTTTCCCTCACTACCTACTTCCAAGATGAAGCAGGAGGTGCTGTATTTGGTTGGTCTATTAATATTAACCCAAGCTTGTACCGTTATTTCATGACCTTAAACATTCCCACATTTGTCTCCAGGTTTCTATCAGTATATATTAAAATTTTAGCAATTATTTCGGAGTATAGTGTACCTCTTCTAGTGTTACCCTCTGGACTTCACGTTTGAGGACTCATTGCTACTTCAGTCTAGTTATAGGTCTAGAGGTAATAATAGGCGGGGAGGGCATTTTCTGGGAACATGCAGCAATATCTTACATCTGCCTCAAGCAATGCTCCAGCCACGGCCCCACTGTAAAGGTCGGCTAATCTCCTCAAGTGTGGGTACCATGGATAATGTGTAGCAAGAATAAAGGTTTTACTGAGAGTGAATGAATCTCTTCAGAATGAAGAGATGGCTGCTGTTTGCTGGAGTGGCTCAATGGAATCTAGGGGTTCAATATTACCATATTCTGGGTGATCAGCCCATACATCCCCAACCCCGATTTCAGTATCCCATTTATTTCCAACCAATGCTCTGACTCTAATAGCAGGCACTTTTCTAAGTTGAAAATTATTCTGGCATTCAAATTCAAATGACCATATAAGGAGAATGGGTTTGGTTTACAGCAGTATCAGCTGTGTTACTGGAAAAGACAAGCCTTTCTCCATGGCACAAGTAGAAGCTTTGAGGCCCTTTATTCAGTATTTGAGTCTGGCTTCTGAAGCTCTGGGTCTATCTGTTTCCTTTACAAATGTGTCTATTGTGAGTCGTGCCAACCAAACAGCTTCCCTATACTTCTCAATGTAGACAGATATAAAACATAGCATAACCCAGGACCTCAGTTCTCACCAAGCTTCATCTAATGGTGGCGCTAGTGTAAGTACTAGCTTTGTCATAGATTAACAACATCTCTTTACTAATTTTGTGATTATTGCTAGCTACTATCGAGTCAGAACCAGCCCATCATGACTCTCTGCACAACAGAACTAAAAACGGCATGATCCTGCCCATCTTCACGATTGTTCCTATGT
The DNA here is from genome assembly GCF_000313985.2 of Echinops telfairi. Taxonomy (NCBI): domain Eukaryota; kingdom Metazoa; phylum Chordata; class Mammalia; order Afrosoricida; family Tenrecidae; genus Echinops; species Echinops telfairi. The sequence goes on along the minus strand of NW_022103907.1, from coordinate 14,897,981 downwards.
CTGAGGCCATTGATGGCACCCACTGTGTCAATCCATCTGCTCAAGGGCCTGCCCCTGCGCTTTACCAAACACGATGTCCTTCTCCAGGGGCTGGTCTCTTCGAACAATATGTCCAAAGTATGTAA
>NW_022103907.1:14893482-14896784 GCF_000313985.2 Echinops telfairi | reverse complement strand
ATCAATATAGAACACTCATCCTTAGGATTTTCTTTCATAGAATCAGTCCCAGTTCTAAATATGTTAGGTGGGGTTCTTTAGCCAAGCAACCAGCGATACTTATATGCTGTGTATGTACATATGCAGAAAGAGATGTATATCAAGAAATGGCTTACACAACTATAGAAGTAGCTTACACTCCAGCTCATGCCCATAGTTGATATTTAAAATGGAGGCTTCTCCTGACTCCTGGAGCTGTGGGAGGTGACCAAAAGGAAGTAGGATGAAGAAGGAGGGCCACAGGATGGTGGATGCAGAGTTGAATGAATCCAAGTTCCACAGTCCACTGGTGGCTAGCTCCTATGACTTCGTAGGCAATATAACAGGAGATGGATTAACCACATGTGGAATCTAGATCCAAAAGGAGGCAAAGGGACAAGAGAGAGCATTTGCTCAGGGTCTCTCTTATATAAAGGACACACTCCCAAGGAGGTGTCATCATCTGGACTCCACCCCTACCTTCATCCATATATACTGAATTAATGGCAATATAACCATCACAGTACCCCAGGTGTGCCAAGGCAGCTAAATCAAGTGGGATAAAAGACCATTCATCTATTTTATTGTAACAACCATTCATGCTGAAGAAATATACTAAGGAGGTACAGTAACACGTACTTTTCAACAAGAAAAAAGATATTGCAGGACTAGTCATTAAGAAAATAATTAAAGAAAAGAAATTATTCATGGCTTCAGTGGGATAGTAATTCCAATTAGGGTCAACTTTTATGCTGTTCTCATAGTTTTACCCCCAAATCTTCAAGCATTCTAAACTTGCTAGATCTTCTCTTCTGATTATTTTTCTTTCTTGCTTTCTTTTGTAAAGAATTTTCATTTTTTATGGTTTCATTTATTAAGTGGTTGTTATTTCAATTTTATAGGAAACACATGCTTAAGATATAAGTAACTGCTTTTTAGGTGAAAAGACTAAAAATGTTTATGTAAATAAGAATTAATTAAACCTGTGTTAAGAGGTAGGTAAATCAAAACAAAATGGGAATGCTCAAATATTTGCTGTACTAGATCCTTGAATGTTAAGATCTATGTGTAGTGGTTTTTCAAATAATTTTCTTTAGAGCTCAGAAATTTAAGTTCCTAATAATTGTTTTAAGACAATTATTTGAGGAATAGCCTATGATTGTTTAGCCTTGGGTTCAAGAATGCCTCACCTCTATCTCTTTGCTATTAGTCTGTTTGTATCATGCATCAAATTATGGATTAGGCTTTTGACAATATGTTTTTCCAAGAGGCATACATTTAGGAACAACTTCCGGTGCAAGCTTGGTTTTATCTATTTGAAATTAATGGAAGAAAGAACAATCTGCTTTGTTAAAATAATAGAGCAAGCACAGAAACATCAAATGACATTTTAGGTCTGTGTTGGACACATGAACTAATTTATAGGCAGACAATTGTTTTATTTAAAATTGCAAACGTGTATACTGTCTATTTTCAGTATCAAAATGCATAAAGCTAGCCTGTAAAGTAATTAGTAAGGAATGTTTCTACCACCATATCCATCTTTTTAATATTTTTAATGGGTGACCACATGACTATCGTGTGCTGAGGTGAACTAGTCTCATTTCTGTTGATAATAGTGTGAAATTGCACAATCTAATGAAAAAAAGGAATATAACTAAAGAAAACATATCAGTGAGTTTAAAGTGATAGTTAAATTTTCACAGAAACTTTATTAAGGATTCTATCATTATCTCTGAGAAGCCATGGCTGTCAACATGCAATTTAGAAGATTCTATTTTAAAGAAATGTCAAAATAATAGTCATTTAAACAAAAAAAGTCATTATTTTTCAGCAATGATATTTCTAATATACCTCTTATTTGCCTCATATACCTCTTATATCTCACTATTTTCTCAAAGAAAAAAACCAGGTTTTACCCATGGCCATGCAGACCAGATCACAGATTATGTGTAAACAGGGATTAGCTAGAGAAGTATGTGCTAATGGATGTGCACATGGCTTGTGATAAGAGTTGTAAGAACCCCCAGTAAAGTGATTTTTTGGAAAACGAAGTATGTGTCTGTACTAAATATGTGTAATATAGGGATGAAAACCTGTAATCTATTTAAAGGAATACATTTTTGTCTGTGACATAATTATAATTTTGTCTGTGAAAAGCATTCTATACTTGCTTGATCATCTCTTCTGATTATTTTTCTTTCTTGCTTTCTTTTGTAAAGAATTTTTATTTTTTAAGGTTTCATTTATTAAGTGGTTGTTATTTCAATTTTATAGGAAACACATGCTTAAGATATAAGTAACTGCTTTTTAGGTGAAAAGACTAAAAAATGTTTATGTAAATAAGAATTAATTAGAACTGTGTTAAGAGGTAGGTAAATCAAAACAAAATGGGAATGCTCAAATATTTGCTGTACTAGATCCTTGAATGTTAAGATCTATGTGTAGTGGTTTTTCAAATAATTTTTGAAAACAGTATTTATACTGTTTTCCATTCATTCATTCACTCATTGGGTATATTTTGGTAGTCTACTATTACAAATCACTAGACACAAAAGTGTAGACCCTAACTCCTTGGAGCTTATATTCTAAAACACTGATGAAGACAAAGAAAACAGCTGCAATTACTATAGGCACTATTTATTAAGACATCATTGAGAGACACTGAATACATTATCTCATGTTGGTACTTCAAAATACTTACAAAGAAGTCATACACCTGTCCACTTTCACATACAAGGAACACAGATTCACATAATTTTGTTGATTTGTCCAAGGTCACCTAATTGAAGGGACCCTGTAATTCAGCCCACAGTTCATCTAATACTACTGCTCATATCCATATCCACTGTTCTATATAGCACCTATGCTATTAGCAAGGCTTTGAAAAGGGATCAAAATAATTTGTGTCAATCAATGCTTTTTAAAAAGGAAAAACAATAGCTGTACGTATCATATTTGCTCAGTCATTGCCATCAAGTTGATTCTAATTCATAGCTACCCTGTAAGACCAGGTAGAACTGTCCCTTTGAGTTTCTGAGGTGTTAAATATTTACGGAAATAGGTAGTCTCATCTTTCCCCTGTAGACCCTATTAGATGTCTGTATATAATATTTCCATAGAAATAATGATAAGAAATAAAACTATTAAGCAATGTAACCATCAGTATACTGATAGGGTTGCAAAGAACACATAACAAAGATTTATTTTTATTTTATTTTACCAAAAATGGCTGGTTTCTAAAGGAAAACAACTATCTAGGGACTTTAAAGAAAATAGGAATT
>NW_022103907.1:14890386-14892363 GCF_000313985.2 Echinops telfairi | reverse complement strand
CTGCTAATAATTTAAAAGACAATGCTTTAAAGATCTTCCACAGAAACAGGTGCCAATCTCCTGGTAGCAGACAATGGTGAGACCATGGCTACATGACGGTCATATGGGGACAGTGTTGGCGCATTCTTTGACTCAGACTTGACCTAAAGGAAGGAGTTTGCTCGGTTAACTAAGCAGAGAGGAGAATGCAACATACAAGGAAGAACAGAGGCCAAGGCTCACAGAGAGATATCCAAGAGCAAATAAACAAACCCTGGATATCTGTCACACCTTGTCAGCACCACAAGTCAATACAAATGTAATGATGGAATGGCCAAAGATTGGAGGGTTGGAAGGAGAGGCAAGTACCAGGTCACCCCATGCACTGTTTTGTTTCTGGAAGAACTATAACTCAGAGAAATAAAATATACAATAAGAAAAACAAAAGTTTTTTAATCTTTATGCTTATGAATTTGAGGGGACCTTGGGGAGGAGCAAGAAGAAGGAGAGAGAAAGAAAATGAGATTTTCAAAACCATTTACATATTCATGCGTAAGTGAATCCAGATAACCACACAATAGAATATGAGCTCTACTTAACATCTTTCCTTTTCAGAAATTTCATGAAGAAAAAGTTTTGTTGCTACTGATTATTGGGGTGGTGTAAGAAAGTTTGAAAAGAGGACTAGAAGGTAGTGTCTAATCCAGGCAACATTAGCAACTGAAAATAGTTTGGGGTTAACTACTAATACTATGTATCTACAGAGACAGACTTCACAATGGCCTGTACTGAATCTTGACCTACAAGGTACTATTCTTTTTAATGGATCCTTTTATTCATGTTCTATAAAGTCATTAAAGTTTCATGAAATTTTAGTTTTTTGGCTTTCCCTCAGTACTTCTGAGTGTCATAAAAAGCCCTGAAGAGAAAATATTTTACCCTTTGAAGAACTAGTGAACCTCCACAAATCCTTAGGTTGCTGAATCATAAACATAAGTCAATTTCAGACAGAGATACTTGATAATGCCATGGGGCATATAGATTGGGCTGTTGAAAAAAGTTGTTAACGGCAACACTGAAAACAGGCTTTTATACCACTGCATATCATCTTTTAAATCACTTATACCACAGTACATGATCTTTAAAAATGCTTTCATTTATTTTCTTTATTTCCCATGCACATCCTATCCACCACGCATTTGTCTGTCTGTCTACTGTGATGGCCTGGCTGTTGCTGTAATACTAGAAGCAATGCTGCCTGGATTTCAAATAGCAGTAGTGTCCCCTAGATGAAGGGAGAAAAGCAGGAAGAAGGAGTAGGGTTTCGATTTCTGAGGGATAAGTCACTGTAGCAGTAGCAGGGATAAGTCAGGAGTAGCAGTAGAATGCTGTTTGATAGAGGGCCAGAAAATGAGCCCCTCAGATTGGAAAATACCCCCAAAATAACTAAGGAAGGACAATGTCAGCAAAACAGAGCCAACCATAATGGCTTGAATGGAGAAAGGCTTGTAGAATCTTCCCTGGTTGGTATGGCATGAGATGAATCAGCTGCAAACATCCATTAAGAATCACAAGTCAAAATGTATGAAGTATGAAGCTATAAAAAAGTACATCGTCAAAAATGATACAGAATGCATAAAGATTAATATCTTGAGCATTTGGTCAGCTGAAATGGGGCAGAGTTGGACATTCTGAGTTGGGCCATCATTTGTTTTGCTCTGCCAGGAAAGATAAATTCAAGAGAAATGGTGCCAGATTCATAGTCAAAAAGAAAAAGGCAAGATCTATCTTGCAGTAGTGTGCTTTCTATGCTAGAGCATTATTACCTGTGCTCCCACACGGAAGTCAGGTTAATACAACAAAGTCAGGTTAATACAACTATTATTCAAATAACAGTGATAAAGAAATTGAATCATTGCACCAAATTCTTCAGTCTGTAATTATGTTAGTCTGGATACGTTAGAGAAACAAATTCACAGAAACTCATACGTATAAGAG
>NW_022103907.1:14887037-14890028 GCF_000313985.2 Echinops telfairi | reverse complement strand
ATCACTCCACCCTTCAATTAACCCCACATGTGTTTATCAGCCAGGTTGACACAATAAAGTTTAGCTATCTCAGAAATTGATCAAACATGCAATGAAATTATATTGATAATTAATGGTGATTGGAATCCAGCCATTGGAACTAGAGGAAAGGACAATTGTTGGAAAATACGGCATTGGTGATGTAAGCCATGTGGAGATACATAATAATTTTGCAAAGTTACTGACTTGCTAATCGCAAACACCTTTTTGACACCGTAAGTAGTGACTATATGCATGGACTGTGCCAGATTGATACATCAAAATCAAATTAACTTATATCTGTGGGAAAAGATTATGGAGATGCTCAATATCATCAGTCAAAATACAAGCAGGGGATGACTGTAAAACAGATCAGTTCATATTGAAGCTGAAGAACATTTAAAACAAGTCCCCAAGAGACAAAATGCTACCTTGAATACACCCCAGATTTAGAGACCATTTCGAGAACAAATTTGATGTATTGAGCATTAATGTTGGCGTTATGGGATGACATCAGGAGCCTCATAGATGACAGGACAGGAGGAAAAGACCAAAGTGGGTGCCAGAAGCGACTGTGAAGCTTTACTCTTTAATGTAGGATAGCTAAAGCAAGTGAGAGCGACAATGAACTATAGGAGCGAAAGAGAAGATTGAAAGGGCTTGAGCGAAAGAATATAATGATATACAAAAAGACCAGATTTAAAAAGTCAAAAAACAAAAAATCTAAACAGCAATGTGATAAGCAAATTTCTAATGGAGAGAATTGAAGAAAAATATTCAAATCTGGGTTAAAATATTTAAGAATTCATAGATAAAATACCCAATAGTGGTAGAAGATGGAAAAATGCAGTCATTGTACTAATAGAATGTCAATAAACAAACATTTCAAAAGGTAGCATATGGTACTGAAGGATATTAGTGAAAAACAGGCTTCTTAAAATTGATGGAATACCCATAGAAATGTTTCAACAAGCTGATAAAGCACTAAATAGACTCACTCCTCTTTGCCAAAAAATTTGGAAGACAGTTACCTGGCCAGCCAACTGGAAGAGATCCAGATTTGTGCCTATTCCAAAGAAACACCCACCCCAATGCAAATACGACTGATCATTATTACTCACATCACATGTAAGTCAACTTTGGCTAAAGATCATTAAAAAACTATTGCAACCGTGTATTAACAGGAACTGCCAGAAATTCTAACTGGCTCCAAACGAAGTCATGGTATGAGGGATATCGTCGGGATGTCGTTTGCATCTCGGTTTAAAGCAGAGAATACAAGACAGGTGCTTGCTTGTGTTTCATTGACTATGTAAAGGTTTTCTCTGTGGATCATAAAAACTATGGATAACATGGAGAAGAACGGAAACTATAGACACTTCAGTTTCCTCATTTGAAACCTGTGTGTGGACCAGGAGGCATCCATTCAAACAGAACAAGGGCTTCATTTGTTTCAATCGTGAAAAGTGTGTGCTAAGATTGTGTCCTTGTAACGTACTTCCCTCTCTGTATGATGGGCCAATAAGCAGAGAAGTTAGATGCTTTGAGGAAGAAGATGGCACTATGATAGGAGGAAGGCTTATTAACAGTCTGTGATATGCAGACCACGCTTGCTGCAAGTGAGCAGTACGTGGAACACTGACTCGGGGAAAACCAGCTGTGGCCTTCTGTGTGAATTGTAATTCAGTACACAGAAAATAAAAATTCTCACAAGTGGGTCAATAGACGACATGATGATGAACACAAAAGAAGGAAACTGTCAAGCATTTTATTTTGGGATCCACAAGGGAAGCTCGGGGAGGTGGCAGTCAAGAATCAAATGATGTACGGCAGTGGGAAAGTGCACAAAACCTCTTTAAAGAAGTGGTCCTCAACCTTCCTAATGCCGTGACCCTCTAACACAGTTCCTCCTGTGGTGGTGACCCCCAACCATAAGATGATTTTCGTTGCTACTTCATCACTGTCATTTTGCTACTGTGATGAATCGGGCGACCCCTGTGAAAGGGTCACTGGACCCCCAAAGGGGTCGTGACCCACAGGTTGAGAACCGCTGCTTCAGCGTGTTTAAGAGCAAGGACATCAGTGTGAGGACTAATGCGGGCCAGAGCTCAGCCGTGTCAATGTGGAAGGTGGAGTAAGGAATAAAGATGAGCACAGAAGAATGGATGCATTTCAATCGTGGTATTCGAGAAGACTACTGACAGTACTGTGGATTATCAAAAGAACTAACGCATCTGTCTCGTAAGAAGTACAAGCAGAATACACTTTAGACTCTAGGATGAAGAAAGTTTATCCACATACTTTAATCGTGTTAGAAGAAGAAACTGGTCCCTGAAAAAGACATGGTGCTTGGTAACATGACTGGTCAGAAAACAAGAGGAAGACCCTCCCAAACATCGATTGATATCGTGGCTGCCACAACGGATGCAACCATAGCAATTGAAAGGATTGTTATGAGTTGAAACAGACTCAATGTCAATTAGCAACAACAAGACCCCTATTGCCATCGAGTTGATTCCAATTTAGAGTAAGTCTGTAGGACAAAGCAGGACTTCCCCCTTTACCTTTCTAAAGCTATACATCGTCATGGGAGCAGAAGGCCTCTTCTGTGTTCAGCAATCTGGCTGGTGGTTTCGAACTATGGACCCTATGGCTAGCAGTTCTATTGGCAACCCATTATGCCACCAGGGCTCCTTTGACATCCGAATGTTGTTGGTAGGAGGCATGAAGTTGGTGCTTACCCCTTGTGACTCTATGTACAGCAGAAGGAAACACTGCTTGGCCCTGTCCCCCCCCTCCCTTACAATTGTAATGTTTGAGTGCATTGTTGAAGCTATTTATCAATATATTTTGTTGGGGCTCTTTCTTCTTTGTAAACCTTTTACCAATCATGATGTCCTTTTCCATGCATTCTTTAGGAAAAGCATACTCTACTTTTCACAGATAACAGGTGCAGAAAGATTGCTTTGCTAA
>NW_022103907.1:14879637-14886464 GCF_000313985.2 Echinops telfairi | reverse complement strand
TTTATTTCTTATGTTATCTATCTATATACATATATATAATTATTAGTATCCTGGTTTTTGTTGTTGTTTTTTTTAAGAGAACCCTGTCTAACACAGGGCCCCTTTGTTAATATGTAAGGTACCCAGTATTTTGTCCATTCAGAATGGCTGAGAACTTTGAATAGAAGGGAATATGGGAGCTGAAGCTACGCATGAAGCCTTCATGGCTGAGTTTACTGATTTTGAGATGAGCTGCGGATACACTGAGCCAGAGAGAACCCATTATGATTTGTCATGAGCTTCATAGATGGAGGCTACATTCAGAAATGTTTTCACAATACTGGGGGCATGGGGGCGAGAAGGGCGAACAGCGTAAGTCATTGAGACATTGGTATGCCTTTTTGCTTAATAAAGAAGGTTTGCAGTGTGCTGATTTCCTCTGTATTTAATAGAACTTGCATCTGCTATACTGTGCATCAGGTGCTTGCAAGTACAGCATTAGATTGAGTTGACTGAACAATCCAATAGAAAGATTTCCTCCAATGCCCATGTATGGTTTATGCTAAGAGAACTGGGACTCATCTGCAAAATAAATGTTGCCATTTGTACTCTAAGCATTTCTGATCAGAGCTACATGTAAATGCAAAATCCCAGATGGAATATTCTTTACTAGCTGAGATTTTTTTACATTTCCATAATGAATATGGTTATGGATATGCTATGGATATGCTAGCTTCCACTTTAATATTAAATTGAAATTTGACATGTGTGTTATCTCAAAGACTTTCTTTCCAGCATTTATGCATTATCATTTCCTTTAATTTATCCATGACTGGATTTATAACAAATCCTTCATGCAGTGAAGTAGCATTACTTGATAAGGGTTCTTAGACTTTTCCTCTAAAAGGCTATAAGTAAATTCTATAATTTTCATGGGGGGAAATTGTTCATAATGCTATCTTCTCCTTTCTCCTTGCCCTCAAGTATCTCTTTTTGGACAATTCAGTCAAATTATTGACTAAATTAAGCATTTGAATGTGTGCCTACTGATTTTTCTTTAATGTTGAACTTTCGTCAGTTGGTTTTCGAAATTTCATTGCAAAACACATATATGTTTCTTGTATTATAGTTTCTTCATCTTTTAGAATCTCTTTTTATAATGTTTTATTGTATAATAAAATATCAACTTAGTGACTATTAAAGTGAAAAGCAAAATAAAACTATTGGCTTGTCTAGCCCCAAATCCAATGTCCAATATGATTATATAGAAGGTAAATAAAAACTGACTGTTTTCCAGTTGTGCACATTTGTTCTCGCCTTATACAAGTTGAAGCTTATACCACTCTTATGATGGGTTTCTTATTATGGGTTTTAAAGTTCTCTTTACAATGAGAAATTGAACCAGGAAGGGAAATGCTTTTTCCAAAGCAAAACTTAATAAATGCCAAATGTAGTATTCAAACTCACATATATCTAATCTTTGGCATGTCCATTCCTTTTTTAATTTTAAATTCAGAATATGGTTCTTGTCCTTAATGCATGACTTGGTTACCTCTGCATTATGTAGAAATGTAATGAAAAAGAGAGAGACGTTTCCATCCCTTCGAGACTATAGGTGAGGCATGTATATATGAATAACCATTCATGCATTCCCTGTTGTGTGCACAATAGTGAATTATGACTCATAGTGCTCCTATATGACAGGGTAAAACCGTCCAACAATATTTTATAGATGCTATATCTTTCCAGGGGCAGATGACCAGATATTTTTCTCAGGGATTGAGTGTGTGGTTTCAAAATGTTGGCCTTTGATTTGCAGTCAAAGGCTTACCCATTCAGTTCCTAGGGCTTCTTAATGTATCAAAGGTGTGGTAACTCATGCGCTGGGTAGGACAATAGATACTCTTAGATTAACTGATGCTATTTGGCATGACTTTAACTAGAAGCAAAATAAACCTTTACTAAGAATACTCTATAATTTTATGTAACACATAATTTATCTTATTTAGTTCCCCAAACACTCTACACAACCCACAGTTTTATGAAAAATAAGAAATAGAATCCATGTTCTTCTCAGCAGACCAGGTTGGGTAAATGCTCCCAATAGTAACCCCCATTAAATATCAAACTCCATAAGCATATAACCCTGTATGATATCAATTGGACTTTGAAAAATTCAGTAATAGCTAAGAGTTATATTCATAAATGTAGACCAAGCAGCAGTTGTTTGAACAGAACAAGGGGTTGCTATGTTTTTTTTTTACATCAGGAAAAGCATGTATTCGAGTTTTAACTCTTCACTATACATATTAATTTGTATGCTGAACAAATGATCTGAGAAGATGGATTATATAAAGAAGAATGTGGCATCACTGGCAGGAAGATTTATTAATGACTTGTAATATGCAGACACCACCAACCTAGTTACTAAAGCTGAAGAACTCTTGCATCATTTAGCAACGAAGATGAAAGACAAAGCTTTCCCTATAGAAGTCCATAAAGAAAACAAAGGTTCTCATAACTGCACCCATAAGCAACAGCATCATAAAGGGGGGACAGTTTGAAGTAGTCAACGATTTCATCATATTAGGAGAAGATTTGGTGGTGTAGTAGGTATGAATTCAGCTGCTAACTGCAAGGTAGGCAGTTCAAGACAACTAGCCACTCTGTGGGGAAAAGAGAGTTTCTCTGTGGTAGAGTTGCCCCACTCTGTGGAGAAAAGAGAGTTTCTACTCCCGTAAAGAGTCACCATCTCAGAAACCCACGGGGGAAGTTCTGCTCCGTCCTAGAGGTTGCTATGTGTTTGGAATGGGCTCAATGGCAAGGGAGATTTTCGGTTTTGAATTCACAGTCAGTGTTAGTGGGAGAAGCAGTAAGAAAAAAAAAATCAAACCATGCATTTCATTGGGCAAATCTGATATCAAAGATGTCTTTGAAACAATATGGTGGACAAAGTGACACAATGTATGGTACTTTGAGTTACATCATATGCGTGAGAAAGCCAGAAAATCTGTCCGGAAGACTAAAGACCTTATGCCTTTGAGTTATGATGTTAGATAAAAATATTGAATATACCATGGACTACCAGAAGAATGAACAAATATGCCTTGGAAGAAAGGGGAAGAGGACTTCATCTCATGTTCTTTGCGTAGATAACCAGGAAGAGCTAGTTCTGGAGAAGACCATTATGTTGGTTAAAGCAAATTGTCAGCTCCCCCCAAAAGAAGAGTGAGACCTTCAATGGGATTAGACTGACATGGGGGCTGCAATGAGGCATTCAAACACAGAACTCATCATGAGGATGGTGTAGGGCACATCATCAGGAAAGAGAGCTGGCTCAATGGCACCCCACAACAACTCTCGGTGAGCTCTGAGATCATTACTTTATTTATCTGAGCCTCCAGTGCTTCATCTGAATACTTAATGATAACAATCCACACTCTACATAGGCTGATTGTTAAATAAAGTAATGTGTGTAGAATGTTAGTACAGATATTGCAGAAAAAGAACTTTGATGGTTCATATAGGTAATACATGAAGAAATTGAAATCCTTCTCATCCACTTGATTAAAAAACAGAGATTTTTTTACTGAAAAATAATACCTGGATACTGAAGTATTATTGAATTACAAAAAAGGCGGTAGATGTCTAAAGAGAAAATGAGTGTTTTCTCTATTCACTCCATTAAACAATGCATATTAGCCATAAAAACAAAGTCAACTTTTCAAAATCCTTTCACAAAGTAGAAAATAGCCACCCTAAAAAAATGCTATCTCAGAATCGCTCCAAAGTCCAGAGTCTCTAACATGTCCACTGATATCACCTTTGGTGGACATTTGATGTAGAAATGAAAATCCAGAACCCCTTTAACGGAGGAGTCTACAGGTTCTTATTGACTCAGAGACTGCCTGTGGGTTTCCGAGACTGCACCTGTTCACAGGAGTAGAAAGCCCAGTCTTTCTCCCGCGGAGTCACTGGTTTGTTCGAACTGCTGAACGTGTGTCCCACAGCCCAACGTAGAACCTCTCTACCTCCAGGGCTTCCCTTATAGTAATGATGAAATATTTGGAAAGTCTCCATGAGAAGGAAGAAAGATATCTAGTGATAAATGGCAGAGTCTGCTCAAGTTTTACCTTTGTGAGAATTTTTTATTCATTTTCCTTAACACATTTTACCTCCATAGTCATCATACTTTGAAAGTGGACATACAAATCTCCACTAACAATAATGGGGGCAGTGTCCTCATTAGATCAGTGTCCATGGACGGTAGATAAATATTGCATGCATAACACTATGCTTGAAAGAAACTACCAAGAGACATCACAACTCTAAATTAGGAAGATATTTCTAACTTTTTTTTTTTTCTTAGCACGAACGCAGTCCCCCACTACCACAAATTATGCAGTTGAGTTTCCCACATTTGGGGAAATCACAGGGGTCAGCACATCCGGAGTGCAATGGGTGAGCCTCGCCCTGGGAAAACCACCTTTGTGATCATGGTATCTCCCCTGCCGGGTAAGTATTCTAACTATTTTAACAATGAATGGTTTTACTAAGGTCTGAGTCCAAGCAATGGAGCAAGTGAAGCTATGGCTTAAAAAAAAATCTAGACTAACTTACACAAGACAAACAAGCAAAAAAAGACAAACAAACATAAATTATAATTTCAGTAGTGCATGGGGGAAGTTCTACCCTGTCCTATAAATAGACTCAATAGCAGTCAGTTCAGTTTTGATTTATTTTTTTTAAAGCACCCATTATAACTTTAAGGAGGAAATTCTGGTGTATTTTATTTATTTAATTAAAGAGTAATTCCTTACTATCTTACATTTATAGGTACTTAAGTAACCGTTCCTAAATATTATACTATTACCTTCTGCAAATGAGATAAAGAGGGTGCATTCCAGTTAATTCCATATTGAGTTGAGAAAGTAGATGTTCAGACATGTCGTTTAACACAAGATCTCCCAACTGGGAGCTGAAAAAGAGAGAGGCAAACTCATATCTTTTGATTTCCTGTCTTCTTTCTTTATCATACTTCATCTCAGAAGTTTTGAACTTAATTTTGGCCTAATCCACAAAACAGAAATGGAAAAAATAATAAGAATGTAATTCCTGTTTAATTAAAGGGTAGTTTGGCAGAGTTTCAGATAAGATTTCTAAAAGTAGGGATATTATTTATTTGTTCACTCTTTGGCTCTCATTGCCTTTAGAATGATAGACTAACTAGGGGATGGATTCTGCCTCTTTTGCTAGCTATTGCTTCCTATTGCCTCAAGAATATCTACCACCCTGGCTCTCAATAGATATTTGTTATCTGAATGAACAAGTGGTTTAAAATTAATTATGTGACTTTGTATATTAAAAACAAGACAATATACAAGGGACCTTCAAAAGGTTCATGGAAAATACCACCATCTTTCAATTCCATTTCTGTAAACATTTTGAAGCCTGCTGATACGGGACAAAAGAATTCAATAGCAATTTTACACAGGCAGTCTGCTTATTGGACAACGCCTACTTGCACTTTAATACTTTGTACATTTGAGCTCACTTTAAAAAGATTGGCCAACACCTACTCACAATATTTTTTCTAATAACAATCATTTCACTTTCTGTACGTATGAATTTTAAATCATTGAAACTTTCTCAGTCTTTTATTTCACTAAAATGTGGCTATGTAAGATTCATATGCACCCAGTCTTTCTTGGGTGCAGAGTTTAAAAGGCACGGTTGGTTAGGAGCAGATCTCATATACACCCCAGGAAACTGCCTGGACTTGAAACCACATTGATTATACACTCAGAAACCCTAGGTTTAAGAAATATCATATATAGATCACTCTATGTTTAAAGATAAAATTTACATAGACTACATGGATCCCTGCGTGTATAATCTTCCTTTCAATAGCCTGTTTGGACAGTATAAAAACTTAGACACCTGCGTAGTCAACACTGAAAGCCAGCTCTAGATTTTTGGTTTATGATTATTTCCTTTGGAAAATTTCTATTTCCGTTTGCATCTTCTCCTATTAGTTCCCTGCTATTTTCACTAATAAAAGAACTATTGGTTCTGATTGACTTCAAGAAGCGGAAAAATCCAGATTAGTTGGAATTATTAACTAATTTACAGATGGGAGAAAGTGTGATTCAAATAGATCCAGGATGTGGACTCTAAATTTACTTATTGCCATGTGGTGGGCCAGAGTGCCCAAACGACAGAATCGAGGTGCTGACATAGAATGCCCAGCAAATGGTAAAGCTTGACAATGAGTTCTAGATGATTCTTCACGTGGCATCAAACTGTCTTACACTTGATACTTCAGGTGGAATTAGTTCATTTTATTTGTTTCAGCAAATACCTGGAAGGAATGTTCCTGTCTTAGAAATAAACCAGGGACTTTATTCTTTAGGGGAAAAAATATTGAGGTTGAAATAAAAGTCAAATATTAGTACTATCATTTTTCTTGAGGGAAAATATAAAGGATTTGTTCTCTTCAACAAACTAGCAATCTTTCGGTTCAGATTCAATCACTCCTTTGAAATTACATGCTCTCTCTCTTTTGTCAGGTATCTGTCTCTTTGATGTATATTTCCTCCTTAAATTCCTTTATCTCTAAATGACACAATTAAATAGAGGATGCTATTTTAAGAAGACAACTGACATTTGAAATGATAAAGAGAAAACTGATATACATTTTAGAAGTCAAATAGAAGAGAATAGGCAAAGTAAAAGGAGGTAGAATCGAAATCATAGTAAGATGTTAGCTATGTTTTAAAGCTAAAGAAGCTCTTTAGAAGTAACTGGAAATCATTAGGAAGCAAGTTGTTCAGGATATTGGGAACACA
>NW_022103907.1:14871927-14878740 GCF_000313985.2 Echinops telfairi | reverse complement strand
CCTCTTACGAGAGACGTTTCTGGTTAACATAGATACCAAACAAACAACCTGACTGCCATCACGTTCGTTCCAACGCGTAGCAACCCTGGCGGACAGAGTAGAACTGCCCCGGTGGGTTTCTGAGGCTACAGGAGTAGAAAGCCTCCCAGTTGGCGCTGGTGAACTGCTGGCCTTGCTGTTAGCCGCCCAGTGTAGAACCCACCAGGCCACCAGAGAGGACAGAAAGAAGCCCACAGGGGCGGTGTTGGGCAAGTCTGACAAAGACAGTACAGATAGCAAAAGCTCAGGGGAAGGACGGAGAAACACCCACAGAAATGCTGTAGCCTCTGAAAGGGGGTGCCATGCAGCACCAGATTGGATCGTGCTAATGTGATTGTAAACCCAAATCCCAATGCCACCACGTCAATTCCGACTCATGGCGACCCTAGACGTGGTTTCCCTTTCTCCTGGGTACGAAGCCCCAGCCGGGTGGATTACAGTCCAATGCTTCACCAACAGCGCCACCACGGCCCTTTGATGGGAATGAGGACCCTTTATCTTATTCTCTCGACTACATCGTAACTCAACCTCAGGAGAGGGTTTCTTCCTTTCTGTCCTTTCAACCTTATTTTCCACTTCTTGGTTTCCCGGAGCTGCCTTTAGGCATCTTTCCTTCTCACAAATGTACCCAGGGACAGTAGGAGCAAGAGTCTCTGCTGCTCTCTGAGACTGCTCTGGACAGAGACCTGATGCGTTAGTACGCTACAGTGTGTTGGGGCTCTTCACGCGCTTTGTTGCCTAATAGTGGTATCTGTTGAAAGGTGGGGAAGTGTAGGAAAATCGTAGCCTTTGTAATATTTCCTGAAACAAATGTGCACTTATTTATAATGGGCCAGATAGCCTCTCAAATGTTGACTCATTCCGCCCACACATGGGAAATACAGCAATTTTTCCCAGTTTAAAGATGAGAAAGGCCCACACTGTTGTTGTGTTCTAGAGCTCCTGAGACCATGGGGCTGAGGGAAGGGGGTTGGCATCTTTAGAAAATCCACAAGCACAGACTTAAGTGCAATGACATTACATTTCATGGTGAAATTTATGTGGAAAGGAAACAAAATTTCTGATGAAAAGAAAATGAACGCCAAAGTAGGACTCTTTTATTTATATTTATGAGTTATCTAACTGTACTAAGAAAATACACTTTAGCTTTACTTTTTCCCTATAGTGCATGGGGAAAAAAATCATATCCCTGTGTTTCCTACATAGGTAACTGGACTGTATTCAGAAGGCGTTGTAAAGAATGACTTTTTTGCCTCCTGTGGGGACCCCAGCAACATGAGGCTTTGTTTTGAGTTATGTGGGTTTGAAACATTTTTGCTTTTCTATTTTACTTTTGCTCCTACTAAAGGCCTGCACTTGCATTAAAAGCTTAGAAGGCTGGATGTGATGGAGATATAATTAAAAGATAATGCCAGTAGAAGAGAACATTGTCCCAAGATAATGTTTCGGTCTCCTGCTGGAACGGAAATGGAGGGGCAAAGCGGAGGCACTCATTTTCCTAGCAGGAGACATTTGTTTGATGACAATGTCTTATTACAATTAATTTACTTTGGGTATGCAAATAACGAATGGAAGCATAATTGCAGCCCCTGGGGATTAGGAAACATTGTGCTCCTGGCTCCTTTCTTCTCCACCAGCACCAGTCACAGTCGGCAGCTTCGCTTAATGCTACAGTCCTTAAGATGTCCTCCCTAGAACATTGGTGCTTCTCACGGCTCTCATGCATGCTACGTATGTTGGCGTTTATGGATCTGTCTTTTCCGGCAGTGTTTCCTCCTTGTCTCCTCCCCAACGGCACTTCTTGACTTTTCCTTCCGCCTTCCTCATCCTGCCTATCTCCCAGGTGCCGAACTGTGCTGACTGAAAACAATGATTTCTCTATGTATGCATCTGAATGCATGGAGTCCTTCATATTAAAACATTCTCATAATAATGTAATGAGTCAGATGGGACTTTATTTTTTGTATCAAATGTATCCTCACCCCTGAACCCTGCAGCATATATTCCTGATTGGGGAAGGGGTAATTGGATCACGGAAATAGAGCTTTTTAAACCTGTGAATGTGAAGATTCCATATGAAATTTACTTGCCTTCAGAGGCAGAGGCCTCTTATCTATATCCTTTGAAAAAAGCTGAAGGATGCTGTCTGTTAATGATTTCCATTAAGACTTCACCCACTACTGTGGAGTGTCCTTCCAACTCATAGCACCCTAGAACAGCACAGAGCTGCCGTAGGATTTCCCTGTCTATCAATCCTTAACGAAAGCAGACGACCTCAGCTGTCACCTGTGGAGTGCCTGGTGGATTTGAATAAACACCTTGCAGATAGCTGCCCTATGTTTGACCGGCTGTGTCCCCAGAGAGGACCCCTTCTCCCCATTAGTATAAAATATTGACACATCATCAGGCTCAAAGTGCTCCCACACAGAAGCCTGGCATCAATCGCCTTTCCTGAATCTCTAAATAGTATGTGGAATTAGAGATTTTGCATTGTGCTTTTATTTTTCCTTGTGGTTCTCTAGTACTTTGTTGATCTCATGAGAGGCAGTTTGAAGAAAAGTGAGGCGCCTGGACTTCAAATCCAGTCGTCAGAGGACGACTCTGTCTAGATGAAAGACAGCCGGTGCCTTCTTCTGTGATGCCAGCCCCTTCAGCCGTCACCTCACACAGTGAAAGACGGCCTAAGTCTCAAAACTCTCTCTCCCATGTATTTTTTGAAGCATGAGGCAACCACCAGATGGGCACAAAGAGGCTCCTTGTGCCATTAGGATCCATGAGCATGTGCAAGGCTCAACTACGCAGGCATTGTATACACAAGCACTACAGACAGTGCGCCCTGCACCTGTGATCATGAATTATTGAGTGGCTGAGAGTATTAGGATCAGGAAACCAGTCCCTACAATGCCTCTGGACAATATTGTTATTGGGATGCCACATAAATCTATAATTTATGGAAGAAGGTCAGGGTGTTTTGGAAAATATCTTAGCTATACAGTTCTTTGTAATATGAAAATGAAATGCTTATATTTCTAGACAAAAAGTAATTAAACACACATGTTTACTATTCCAATATTATCTTTCATTTTCACAGCTGCCGTGCAGGTTTCCTAGCATACTCTCAAAATCCTTGTGCAAAACCAACATTATTATTATTTCCATGTAATAAAAGACAAACAGTATCATAGGTTACCACACAATTATTAGTTGTGATACTTCTAACAACATATTGTCGTTGGAAGGGAGGCTGATTTGCTAGGGCACTGAAAATATATCTCCCGTTTAAAAAAATGCTTTTAGTGTTCACTGTGATCACAGAAATAAAATGCGGTCATGGTCATTCATTTTTCAATTACACAACTTCGAAGGATATACGTAAGAATCTAAGCTTAGGATTTCTTCACCGAGAGACACTCAACTCGCATCGTCCACAATTTCGTTTCACAGGAACACGTAGCACGTTCTCCTTGAGCACGTGCTCTTCCCAAGAACTCCTTCTGCGGGACCAAAGCGGTCACTGCAACTTGAAAGAGGCCAAAGACCTTAGGAGCCGTGGATTTCGATTAGTAGCTGAGGAACGACTAAGAAAAGGTAAAGGAGCATGGCTGTATCCCTGGAAGGCTGTCATCAATGTCACGGAAGCACACACGTGGTTAGTTATTGTGGAATTGGTGTATGTCCTGCTGTGGATTATTAACAACAACAAAATAAATTTAAAAAAGTAACATTCCAGCAACTGTTGTGTTAGATTTGTGAATGGTTCTATTACAGGGTTGTTGGAAGGTGCCTTTGTGGATCTATTGGATATATGAGGAAAAAACGAATGGCTATAATGCAAAAAGGACACTGACAGAAATAATGAGCTTTTCTACTTCTTTATCTATTTCTCCAGCATATTTCTATTGATGGAGGTATACACACACACACACACACACACACACACACACACACACAACATACATAAAAACAGGATTAGTCTGTTTCATAAATCATTTCATGTAACAATATGGAAATTTTGTCATTCAATATAGTGATATATTATTATTCATAATATAGACCATTTCATCTTTAAGTGGTTGACCTATAATTTATCATATATTGTACCATTGAATATATTTACTATTTTAATTTGTTATTATGAAAGAAGCATCAATAAATGTATTATACATATGAGGGAGCTTCAAAAAGTTCATGGGAAAATTCATTATCTTCTATTCTATTTTTCCGTGAATTTCTGGAGACCTTTTATATATCATCATAAATGTACAACTTTCCTCAAAAAAAAAAATGTAAGAATTAAAAAAAAAATCCACTGACCCAAATTTTAAAGTCAGAAGTATGTTTGCCCTACAGATATCATTTCCAATCTTTAAAAATGAACTCCTAAGCCTCATGTTATACATGAAAAGAAAATCAAGAATTAACCTATTCAAGCTCATGCAGCAACTTAAAAAAGCAATCTCATCTAACAGTTGCAAATAATTGTATCAAACTCTAATCCACTCTTTTTTTCCAAATCATTTTATTAGAAGTTAATTCAGACATATCATTCCATAGTTCAGTCATATCACGCAATGTTATAAAATTGCTACAACAATCATTTTCTAAACATTTTTTTCACTTCTTGAACTCTTCAATAACAACTCCCCCTACCCCACCCAGCTTCCCCACCACCACACTTTCAAGAACCCTGGTCCCTGTAGAATCCCCTACCCTGGGTTTCATGTATCACAAAACACAGAAAACCACATAACCGGCAAGATAGCTGGCAACAATGACAAGACACAGCAGAGATAAACCTCAATATGAACAAAAAAAACAGAAAATATTAAAAACCAGCCTAAGCCCAAAGTGTTGATGTTATCAATAAGTAATTTCCAAACCTTCCAAACTTTTGAGATAATTAATCCCAAATAATGAATTTTAAGATTTCAATCCCAGAATCCTAACAAGATTTCAGAGGATCAAGAATTTTGTCTTCTTCTGACACTCTTGTCCCTAAAGAATGACCTTTCCAGAGTTTCCATGTCAACTTTCATAGTTGCTACTGTTTGTCAGTGTCATTTTCAGTCTACGATGGACTATCATTGTCTACTTGCCAAGCCCCATCAGTACAAGTTGACTTCATGTACCACCGTTTGCCAAGGATGGGACATTAGCACTGGGGCAAGAAGGAATATACAATGGTGAATACTTTATTATTATCCAGCTCTCATTGTTAAAGCTTTCCTACTCTTCCTACTCAAGAATACCATCCCCTCAATCAATGCCACGCTGGCACACTTGTTAGGGAATCTGGTCCCTCACCTTCTGTCTAATGCTTCTCTATTGTGCATGGGTGGTGAAGCATTAGAATCAATGAAGAAACTTTTGGAAAACATTGTTTCCCAGAAGCTACCAAGACTAGATAAATCAGAATCTACTGGGAGTAGAATCACTATATGAATATATGGTAATATTCCCCTTGTGGACTCTACCATGCAGCCAGGCTTAACCGTATCATTTTAGGGTCTTCATTTGATCTACCTCTTAATTGTTTTACACTCTGACAAGTTCTCTCTGAAGGAGAAATCTGCCATTCTCCGAAGTCAAGTTGTCAACTATCAGCTGCTCTCAAATGATATCCCTGCCCCTTTTTCCACTCCTCTCTGTCTTTTAACATATTTTTTTAATGAATAGATCTCTATCTCCTCATGCAGATGCCATTATTTTTGTGAGATCACTTGGAAAATTGACCTCTTAGTAGTGAAAATAAATAAATGAATAATCAGTCAGAGCAAAAACTCGGTTAATGGCCATCAAGTTGGGGTCCCTGGTTTAATCACAAGATTTGAGAAGACTATAAGCAATGTCATGAAACAAACTCTGTATAAATTGCTGAATGGAAAACAAATGGGCTCCACAAACTTTCACCTAAGCTACACATAATAATAATAACAGGAGAAGAGAAAAAGGATGAAACCAGGATATAGTAACTGAGTCAATACACACCACTGGTAATCACTCTTTGGAATATGCCACCCTGCAAAATTCTAATGCTGACCCTTCTATGTATAATTGGAAAATGCATGCTTTTAATTGCCACATGTGTCAGGATCATCCATTAACCTTCAATTCATCAATGCTTGATGCACAAACACAATTACAAACACAATTAGGGTAGTGTCTGCCAATGAATCAAATATTGTATTTAACATTATATTGTATTTAACATATAACATCTACTTATATGCAGTTCATAGATAATTTTGTAAGTTGATCTTAAACTTCATTTATAATGACATTCTACGTTGCAAGGGCATTATCTTTGAAAACAAGTCAGATCAGGTACTTTTATAAATAGTTGACCTTTCCTTCATAGTGCAGTCAAGGTCCAATGGACAAATCAAAAGGGAGCTCAAAATGAGCTCCTTTCAATCAGTATGTGTATGTATATGTATGTATATATATTAGAGACAGCCTGATCCAGGGCCTTAGCTCTATATAATTTTCATCTGTAATTTAAAAATTCACATGTTCAAGGATTGTTCTCAATCCAAATACATTGTACATGAATTACAATAGAAATATACATTGGTATTCCTCCTAGCTTACTTTTTTGTTTCACATCTAAACCTGCCTACTGCACATTACAGAGATAGCCTCTTGATAATTTCTAGTTGTGGTAGTTATATACTCTGTTGTCAATTTGAGAGGATTATGAGACAAGGTGAGACAAGGGGTGTAATCAATCATGTCATAGCCAATGAGGCCTCTGTGTGGGCATGGCCTTCTCCT
>NW_022103907.1:14860366-14871827 GCF_000313985.2 Echinops telfairi | reverse complement strand
TGCATGGGCCTACCCTAATGAGTCCTGGGATGGAGAGAAGCCAGGTAGAGACCCCTGCCAATGTTGAAATGCTTACAAATCCACTGGATCCACAAGACTTCCCACCCACTGGCCTGTGATCTTCCTGCATTTGACACCATTGCATGTGTTTTTTAAGTCTGAAGAGGACTTTATAGATTGGTATTGGACATGTGGGCTAATACTGGGTTTGTGGACTTGATCTGGCCTGGACTGGGTGTTTTCTCAATATTTGATTGCTCTTGTTTATAAAACTCTTTCGTGTACATCTATGAACGTCTCCATGATTTTGTTTTTCTGGTCTACCCAGACTAACACATTATGGTACCAGGAGTGGGGTACTAAAGATACAAATCCTAAAGATGGAGAGTGGATGTTTGTTTGATCTCTTCCTCATGGTATTGTTTATTCTTCGGCTAGCCAGAAGTCACATATGTCCATGCAGTTTACTGGGCAGTTTTCTGGAAAGAATATGGGAAGTTAAAGTTTTGATTATTTTGTTTGGGTTTTGTCTTTGGTTGTTCCTGTGTGAAATGCAAAAATAAATGTTGTTAATGTATATTTTAAACTCAGATCTAGAGATTGCCCCTTGAATTTCCCAGAGACCATGCTGGTTAAAGAAAATGGCTGACAGAAGGTCAAATTGGTTGACAGAACGCCTGGGTCTGGCTTGATGTTCTCAGAGGCCTAATCCATATTTTTGTATCAATAGTTTAGGTATGGATTTAGTTTAACTGTTTTAAGAATTGAGTTTAGTATCTAATTCTACTTTTGTTTATACTGATTTCTTCTGTTTATTATTGTTGATATAGGATTTATGGTAATGATTTGGGGGAAGTATGATAATAGAGAGCTTATAAACCCACTTACCTGGGTCCATTAAAATTTGATATTTAAATGGGTTTAGAACATGGCTGCAAAGAAGGATCTGAAAAAATAAGCCAGTGCTTTGAAGTACTCAGGATGTTTGTATTCAGAGTCTTGACTAAGGGGTCATTATTGAAAGATTGAAGAGAGAGGAAAAAAGGAATTCTTTGGATATTTGCATTTTGAACCAGTGGTTCAAACCAGTGGTCAGAAGCTGGAAAAAACTGGAACCATGAAGAAAACTCCTTTCTAGGACTGAACATTCAAGGAAAACTGTGGGCAGGCTGACATGCTTGCTAGGTAACCACTTGGATCCACTTGTTGAGTGGAAGTGGGAGAAATGCAGCAATAAAGAGACAGGTTGCATCTGGCCACTGACACCCATTGACTTGGTTTATAGGAACTAGAGGAGAAGACGAGAGCGGTTAACTGGTCTGAAGTTCATGACCTATCACAAGGGAGCTAGGGCTGTTGAGAATTTGTGACAGGGTTATGGTCTAAAGACAAGGCGACCAATAGGCACCCTGGGGAGGCTAAGTGAGGCAGCCCACACATTGAGTTGACCAAAGCCCGACCAGATGAAGAGAAGATATTTGAGCCTGTGAACTGATGTATATTGCTGCTGACTTTATAGATGGCCTGTCCTGATTTGACTTTGCTTATGGATGCAGATTTCACAAGGTTCCAATTGGAATGAAGATTCTTCATGTCAAAGAATGTGATGATCTCCTCAGAGCACTAGGTTGCTATAAGTTGGCAGTATAGAAATTGGATACCCAAAATTGGGCGGATAAAGGCGTGAAGTGACTGGTTTACAAATTTCATAGTGGGGG
The DNA here is from genome assembly GCF_000313985.2 of Echinops telfairi. Classification (NCBI taxonomy): domain Eukaryota; kingdom Metazoa; phylum Chordata; class Mammalia; order Afrosoricida; family Tenrecidae; genus Echinops; species Echinops telfairi. Next base: position 14,870,109 of record NW_022103907.1, on the reverse strand, counting down.
AATATATCCATAGGATTATAAGATTGTATAGGTGATACTTAACTGCAACTGTTAGGCATAGAAAGTTGTGTTGTTGATTTATAAAATATTATGTTTAAATGAGGGTGGCACATATAAAATTGTATCATCTTAGTTTTATCCTATCAGGTAGAGATATGATACTATTTTGTTTGAAAATTATATATGGCTAAAGAGTTATGTGAAAGTGTCAAATTGACAATGGATGATCTATAGTAGTTACATAATCTGGTGTTAATTTGAGGATTAAGAGTGTAGGGGTTGAGTCTAGCCTGTTAGTCAGCATATCGCCAATGAGGCCTCTATATGGGCATAGCCTTCTCCTGAGGATTCTGGGAATTCCTGTATTCTTCTTTGGAGGCCCGAGACTCTCTCTCTCTCTCTCTCTCTCTCTCTCTCTCTCTCTCTGCTAACTCCCTGCGAGACATCCCTGAGAAGAAGCCACATGGACCTACCCTAATGCAGTCAGTGCCCTGAGCAAGAATAATCACGTGGAGACTCCTGCCCACGCTGAAGTGCTTACAACGCCACTGGATCCAAAGACTTCCCATCCACTGGCCTGTGATCTTCTTGCATTCATTGTCATGGATGTGTTTTGTGAGGCTGAAGACTTTATCGATTGCTATCAGGCATATGGGCTAATATTGGACTTATGGAGTTGATCTGAATTGTGCTGAGATGTTTTCTCAATATTAAACTGCTCTTATATAAAGCTCTTTTTAAAACACATATGTGTCTCCCTGGATTTGTTTCTCTAGTCTACTTGGACTAACACACTAGTCTACCCCTCAAAGAAGTCATATGATTGAGACTTCAGTAGCACATTGAGTCATGACCATCAGCAGAAGCTGTCTTTCTGTAACACCCAGATATACTCAAAGTTCTGCAAAAGATTTCCAGACATTCACATGTTGTCTGATTTAATTTTCAAAAACTTATTCAACATTCACTATCATATTTTTAAAATACACAGCAGAATCTATTATGTTATAATTGCATATGAATGATTTTATTACAAGGTTCTTGCTTTGCTGTGTTAACATGTTTTATATGAATTTTTTAAAGTTTGAAAACTGCCTAATGAGAACCTAACTTGTATAAATTTTCACTCAACTCCCCCAAAAATATTACTTCAATTTTTTTTATTGTAGAAAGCTATAAAAATGATTAGTTGAATATTTACATTTTGAGATCAAGGAAAAATTGAATATGTATAATATCAGAAACATCTACACAAAAGTTTCTTCCAATAGTCATTAATAGTTATTTGATTTATTAAATGACTGATTTCTATACAGGTACCTAAATGGAGTTTGGACATGCCATAATATAATTTTTTAAAATTTTTCTTTCAGATATAGAAAAAATAGGCTGTGTTTGTTAATATGTTACTTTCAACTATGGAAGTAAAATCCTTGTTTTAGTTTTCAGTTGGCATTACTTCTCCTTGAAGTTCAGAGCTTTCTGTGAAATATTGAACAAGGTTTGGATGAAAAAGTCTTCCTCTTTTTTTTTTTAATTCTCAACTATTCTTTGGCCTTTATAATGTAAAAATCAGATATTACCTGTGTTAGTCTGGGTACTTTAGAGAAACAAACCCACAGAAACTCATATGTATAAGAGAGAGTTTTATATAAAGGGTAAGTGCACATCAAGAAAACATCCCAACCCAGTGCTGCCCAAGCCCACAAGTCCAACATTAACCCATATGTCTGACACCAATCCAAAAAGTCCTCCTCCATCTCACAAAACAGACGTAATGATGCCGACTGCAGGAGGAAAGCCGAATCAGTGAACGTGTAAATATCTCAGCACTGGCAGGGGTCTCCACACAGCTGCTCCAGCACCCAGGGCTGCATTGGGGTAGGTCCATGTGGCTTCTCCTTGCGGATGTCTTGCAGGAAGTGATCCTTGCCAGCTGAAGCAGGGAATTGGCTAAGATAGCTGCATCCTGGTCCGACCATCAGAAAACAAGAGACCTGAGAACTAGAAAGGTGAGGCTTACTGAGCCATTTATTCCTCTGCCCTTCAATTAACCCCACATGTGTTTATCGGCAAGGTTGGCACAATAAACTAACTACCTCATTCCCATTTCATGAAACAAGGAAATAATGTAGAAATCATGCAAATAGGTAGTTAGCAAGGAATGTAAAAATTAGCTGTTTGCAACATAAACCACTCCGAGCATTCAGTTGGTCTATCTTAAAGACTCTCTTTTTCATTTTATAGGTTTCCATCCTCAAAACGCTGACATTGTTAAAAATAATGACCTTCTTAGAACAAGTCCAATATTCTATCAAAGACTTATAAATAGGCCTAAGTCTTCAGTATATGAGGATCACTGGTGGCAGGGTGGTTATATGATGGGCTGCTAATCGCAAGGTCAGCAGTTTGATTCTACCCGTGGCTTGTGGGACAAAGATGAGGCTATCTACTCCTGTAAAGAGTTACAGTGTTGGAAAACCACAGGAACAGTTCTGCCATGTCCTGTAGGGTCACTATGGGTCAGAATTGGCATGATGGCCAAGTGTTGGGAAGATAATGGGAAATAATGAATGCATTTCTTGAGCAATGATGGTGTAAGAAAATCACTTGTCCTTAAATATAAATGTACTTAATCAGAAACATGGGATAACTGGAATCAGGAGACCCAACCTGAAAATGTAATGCTTTAAATTATTTTTAAATCTAAAGAAAAAGAAATATGTATTTTAAATAACCAAGTCCATTAATATAGTTTAAAATCCCTTCTAAAAATTGATTTTATCCAAACATAAATAAATAAAACAAAACCATATTCCTTTCTTTTGCTTGCACCTTATTTGAGACAATCCCACTCTTAATGACACATTTTTTATTATCTTCTTCTTTCCCCTCTTTTCCTCTATCTCGTTTCCCACCACCGCTCCAAGCACCCTCTCCCAGCCAGCACTTGACTTAAGTTCCTTGCTCACAGGATGGAAACCTTGGCCCCACTGTGAAGGCTCAGGTCTTTGACAGGGAGAAGAATCCAAAATTAGAGAGTTGATCCCAAGGATTTCTCCAGAAATAGTTAAAATTTACAGGGAATTTTCTATTTTCCTAAAAATGAAGAATGTATTCCATCAGTTGTTGGAGACAGTTTTTTTAAAAATTAATTTAATACTATTAATTGGCCCTACCTACATTTTTATGTTTAAAATTAACCTTGAGAGGGCCCTAGGTATATTTTTAAGCACTCATTTTCCCAAACTAGAGTTTCTAAATGGCGCAACATCATAAATAAAATAATCAACAGGTAACAGAGTAGCTGATAAGAAGAGAGACCATGGGAAGTCATGATGTTTTACTTTTTAAAATTTTCATATCCAGAATTTTATTAAAATTTTCATAGTTCATACATCGTGTTAATTTCTATAGTTTTTTTAAAACACTGAACTCTTCCCAAGCTTTACTCCTCTACCTACCAAGAATCATGAGTTCCTTTCTACCAATCCAAGCTCTCTCCTCTGCTTCTGATCTTGTTGGCACCCTGTAGCACTGTGAGCTGTGGGACATCAGACTTACCTGAATCAAAGTTTCATATCACCTTCTTCTACCTAATCTATTGATCTTAATATTCCATTACAAGCCATTGACAAGCATTTTGGCCCATTCTGCTTTACATTATTTAAATGCTTAAACATTTCATTTGCATATACATATGTAAATAGAAACAAGGGATCCCATTTTTAAGATTAAGCCTTAAGAATTCACAAAAACAAGTAAGTAGTACTTTGAGTATTCAGCAGTTCTGAGGGAGCTCTGGGTTATGAAATAGTCTACTCCCCCAAGGTGGGCAGTTCAAGCTCACTAGCCATTCTGAGGGAGGATAAAGTAATCTGTTCCCTTAAAGATTGACAGCCTCAGAGGCTCTCTCTAGTATCTCTATAAATCTTAATAGACTTGATGGCAGTGGTTTTTGTGTCGGTTCTAGTATTCAGCAGAAGACTTGATGGAACTGTTGGGGAAGAGTTGGTAATTGCAAGTCCATGGTTCAAACTCAGTAGCAGCTCCACCAGAGAATGATGAGATTGTCTATTTAATAAAGATGTGTAGTTTCTGAAAACCTAAATGGGATTACTATGTATTCAAATCAACCCAATTGTAGGTCTGAGTTTGGGATTTAGAGGAGCTCTGGTGGTATAGTGTGTGAACGCATTCAGCTGTGAACTCAGACGGGCCATTCAAATCCACCAGCCACTCCAAGGGAGAAACACATAGCAGCCTACTTCAATGAAGACTTGCAGCTTTGGCAGCCTTGTAAGCTATTCTAGCTCATTTGGTCATTATGAGTCCAAATCAGCTCGTTGGCAATGGCTTTGGTTTTGTTGCCCTCAGGGTTGGAGCTCACTCTGAATTTCAGTCAAAGAAATTAGTATTTGAAAGTACCAATAATGCATTTTTAGATATACATTTAGATATTCAGGAATTACAGAAACATCTTCATATCAGTCTTGCTTTATGATTATATAGCTGCATATGTTAAAACACCAGGTTTACTAGAAGAATTCTGAAACACATGGTTTTCTAAAATGGAAAATTTCTACACTATGAAAAATTAAGAAGAACTTTAGCCTTGTGTGGGACCCAGTGGAGAAGTAGAGATGAATGGAATAGAGATTGGAGTGTGTGTGTGTGTGTGTGTGTGTGTGTGTGTGTGTGTGTAAGCAGAGCTTTGGGAAAGTATTATATTTACTTGCTTTAACAAAAGTTTGTAAATGCAGAATTGTAGAATAACATCAACAAAAGCAGAATGTATTTATTTTCCTAGTTGAGGTGATATTTTTCACTATCACAGAAGGATGAGTTGTAGGCAGAATCTGTGTAAAATGCTTCAATAACACACTTTAAGTATGAGTGGGAGACAGGATCTTGTCAAGATAAATGGAAAAGTCTTTCTATTGAAAAATATCATTTGTTCTAATAAGGATTTGAGTATCATTTTCTCTTTGAACTATTAACAGGTTTTACTGATATCTGTTCTGTGTGCTCATTGAGGATAAGTAGTAAATCAACTATCTTATAACAATGCTCATAAGTATATTTAATACAATTTACTTTGCATTAATGCAAAAGTTATAGAATTAATTATACCTTTTGTTCGGCGTTAGCAGACACCTGTAGCTCAGCTAGTGCCGAGTTTGTTGTTCTTTTCATCCATTCGATATGCAAATTCTGATCTTCCTAAGGGGAAATGGAAATGCATACTTTTTATATAGCTTCCCATGATTTTTAATATGATGTCACTCCTTCACTGGCTCACAGACTCCTTTTATTTGCAGTATCATTTGGAAGTAACTGATTTTGTGTGTGTGCTCTGTTGCCTGGGGAGCATTATATTTTTTATTACATCATTACTACTATCCTCTGATTTCAGCTTTTCAATTCGTTAAAATTATTCCTCATCATTTGAGTAATTCATTTGGGGGCATCCATTTTGTAAAGCAGCATAATGACCATTAAAAGAATACTTTTAGTGACTGTTGAAAGGAGTGTTCCTTCGGAACGAGGATGGTGGTGAGCCTTCATTTCAATGCCTTGGGATGTATAATGAAGAGGAGCTATCGTCCCTGTAGAAGAGGACCCTGCTTCATAAGGCAGAGGGACAGCAGCAACAACCAAGACATGAACGAGAATGTCAGTAAGATGGAATGACACAAGGGTGACAACTGTGGGATCGAAGACAACAATTATGAGAAGGTGCAGGACCATGCAGCTCTTCATTTATTTGGCAGAGAGTCGCTGTGAGTGGGAACAGCCTTGATGGAAAAGAGCAAGAACAAATAGCTCAGCACGACATGCTTAATGAGAATTTAACTCCCACTTCATTTGAAGACTGCGCGGCACCAGTAAGATTCTCCACTCTTACTCTGAAAGTTGCATTATCTTGAGCTTGTTTTATTACCATATGTTCCATTGATTGCATAGAACTTATTCATTCAAATGTCAACAGGCACCTGTACACTCTCATTAATATTGTACCGGGTCCAATTTTAAAAGGGAAAACAAATCTTGATATCTGCACTTCAAAATAGTTGAATCCCCCACACAGAGGATGATTAATTTTTCCATGAATTTCAAAGACTTTGACATTAAATTTGTTTAGGGGTTTCTTTTTCTCTGCAAAGACACAAAAATAACTTCCCATTTGATTGCTGTTAATGACCATGGACTTATAATGGGAATAGTGGTGGTGGTGGTTATAGTTGAGAGCCTTTGAATCCATCTCTACTTATGGTTACCTTCCGAACAACAGAACAAAACACCACCTTGTCTTGTGACATCTTCATAATTTTTTATGTTTGAGGCCATCTTTGAAGCAACTATGTCAGCCCATCTTGTTGAGAGCCTTCCTTTTTTTTGGGGGTGGCCCCTCTTTGCTGTCCCTCTGCTTTACCAGGAACTGACCAATCTCTCCTGACATCATGTCCAAAGGTGTGAGATACAGTTTTCACCCTCGCCTCGGAGATGCATTCTGGCTTTTCTTCTGCAGCAGATCTGTTTTTTCCTTCTGACAGGCAATGGTGCTTTCAGCATTTTTCACCAGCGCCACAATTCACCTGCATCGACTCTCTTCCTTTTCTTGTTTTGACTTCCTTATTTAATGCCCAACTTTCTTATGGATATGAGGCTATTGAGACTATCGTTTTAGAATGTAAAATATTTTAAAGGGCCAACATATACAACATAATTAAACTTTGGGACATGTGTACTGGGCTGCTAACCTCTCTGACGTACAGTGAGATTATGGCTCCTGTGAAGAGTTACCGCCTCAGCAATCCCAAGGGGAAGTCCTACTCTGTTCTCTAGGGTCACTGTTAGCCAGAACTGACTCAATGGCTGTGTATTTGGTTTTACACACAGACACACAGACACACACACACACACACACACACACACACTATGGTTCAAAAGGAAAAGGTTGAAGTTATTAAGGATCTCAACCTACTTGGATCCATAACCAACCCCAATGGAAGCAGTAGTCAAGAAATTAATGAGTTTCGTTGAATAAATCTTCTGCAAAAGATCTATTTAAAGTATCAAAAAACAAAGGTGACACTTTGAAAACTAAAGTGTGCCCGACTCAAACCATGGTATTTTCAATTGCCTTATACATATGCAAACTAGATAATAATTAAGGAAGAGTGAAGAATTGATGTCTTTGAATTATAGTGCTAGCAAATTATGGTATATTAAATATACCACTGACAGCCAGAAGGGCAAACCAAGCTATGTTGTAAGAAGTAAAAGCCACAATGCTCCTTGCAGGCAAGGATAGAAAGACTGTCTCACGAACTTTGGGCCTGTTATCAAATGAGATCAGTCTCTGAAGAAGACAATCATGCTTGGTAAAGTAGAAATCTAGTGAAAAAGAGGACAATCCTTGAGGAGCTGAGTTGGCATGGCAACTTTAAAAATGGGCTCAACAATAATGATGATTATGAGGCTGTTCAAGACTGGACAGTGTTCCCGTGTGTTGCATATAGTGTCAGTATAAGCCATAACTAAGTCAATGATACCTAGTAATAACACGTCTACATTATCATCCATATCTGTATCTCTATAAGGCTGACAGTTTGAGCCCACCCACTAGTGCTCGACTTCCAAAAAGACCATACACTATGCTTCCCTAATTCCAACAGCCAAGAAAATACTATGGAGCAGATTTGCTGTGTAAACATAGGCTCCCTGTGACTTGATGATGTAAGGTTTTCTTTATCGGTGTGTGAGTGATAGAAAAGTGAGAAAGATACAAGATAAGTGTAATCTAGAAGTAGTTTTAAATTTTATCCAGAATAGATTATCCTCTCAGAACTCCTGAAACAGAATTATTTTTCTTAAAGAGCTGATATAAACGTAATATTAAAAACGGTGGATGCCAAGTACAGAGCACTGAAATGGGTTCTTCACATGTCTCAGTGCCTGACATGATTGTGCTCTTCTTCAATCGGAAACAGTCATAAGGAGGTGGGGAGCAATTTTTCAAGTAGAATCAGAGGATAATACTTGATTTTAAATCAGGAAAGGTGTGTATCAGAGTTGCATATTTATTCAATGTGTATGCTTAACAAACAATCTGAGAAACTGGATCATATGAAGAAGAATGTGGCATCAGGATTAGAAGAAAACTCATTAGCAGCTGGTTATATTCATCAGATACAACCTCCTTCCTTCCAGAAAGTGAAGATGCACTTTCTGGGGAAATGGATGCTCTGTCGAAGTGAGGACTCCCACTCACTTACTTTGGATATAGTATCAGGAGGGACCCATACCTGGAAAAGGATTTGCTTGGTAAAGTAGAGGGTCAGCAAAAAAGTAGGAATACCCTTAAGGAGATAGATTGGCATAATGGCTGCAATAACAGACTCCAATGACCGTGAACTTGGTGCAGAACAAGGTAATGTGTCATTCTGTTATACCAGGAGCTTCTGTGAGTTGGAACCAACTCAGAAACATCTAGCAGGAATGGTTGAGGTGAAAGTCGTTTACAAAGCTAAAGCCTTGGTGTGCAGATATTTCTATCCTAAGTTCTTTCCACTTGCCTTGTCATGCATTTATATACACAATGAAACCAAATTCATGCAATGAACATGGATTTTCTTGTTACCTGGCTCAAGTCCATTTATCTTAATGTCTTTATTTGAAAAGCAAACCTAATTGTCCCATATACCTTTATGATATTTTATAAGGATTTTGTTAAGGTTGTTTGTCTCAGTATCTGGCACATAAGATTTCAGTCTAAAGATAATTATCATCTTAATCATCACAGTTATTCTTTTGAAGGATGATCACAGAGGTATTTTTTAGTTCTTAAATTATACCATTCTCTTATGAAATCTAATCTCTATAAAGACAACTCTAATGGTAGGAATAATTTCCTGCTTATCTGTACTGCAGTCCAATATACTGCCTATCTTTCTCAAGAATAGTAGAAACATAAGTCAATGATAATTGACTGTCAGTATATTTAACATTTCTGATTCAAAGACATAAGCAAACCAAAAACATATGTCAGGGTAGTTATAACAAGATTATAAATACCTGAGAAAAATCTCTGATTTGTAAATTATCCAAATGCCTATCAATGGAAAGTTAATAAAATTATTAAAGACACATTCATGTAATAGAATACAATGTGATTTTTGAGGAAGAGTATGCTGTTTATATTTCAACATGGAAAAAAAAAACTATGCTAACACCTCCCCATTCCCACCTTTTCCCACCCCCCCTCCCTCCCCATAGTATCGATGATTGTATAACCCCGCTAAATGGGATTGGACATCAGAATTGGATATATTAAAAAGCTACTATAGGAAAAAAAGGAATAAGGCTTCCATGGGGGTATGGTGGTGGAGGGAGGGGATAAATGGGGGCTAATATCAAGGAGTTTAAGAAGAAAGAAAAATGGTTTGAAACATATTGCAGTAGCAACTGTACAACACTGCATGGTGTGATGGAACTAGGGAACATTATGATATCTGTAAGAGCTCCCAATAAAATGACTTAAAAAAACAAACAACAAACCTATGATGTATTCCTTAGGCAGGGTTCTCTAGAGAAGCACAAGTAGTGCCAGATAGATGATAGATAGATAGATAGATAGATAGATAGATAGATAGATAGATAGATGATTGATAGATAGATAGATGCTAGATAGGTAGATAGGTAGATAGATAGATAGATAGATAGATAGATAGATAGAT
>NW_022103907.1:14849651-14860266 GCF_000313985.2 Echinops telfairi | reverse complement strand
GATAGATAGATGATAGATAGATAGATAGATAGATAGATAGATAGATAGATAGATAGATAGATAGATAGATGAGAGATAGATGATGTATCAATAGATAGATGATAGATAGATAGATAGACTATTATATTTTAAACGGCTCACATGGTTGTAGAACTGGCCTCCTCCAAGTCCAGTCAGGTTTCCAGTCAGTGTGCCAGATGTGACGCTTGAGGCGTCTTCTGACTCCAGGAGGCGTGGGGCTGATGGACCCAAGATCAGCAGGAACAGCCCAGGGTGGTCACTGCACAAGAGGATGAACCTAAGTTCAGCAGGTCAGATGGCAGGCCAGTGATGAATCCAGGGCTCAGTAAGTAATAGGACAGATTGTTGGCTCAAATCTAAAGAACTTGAGGTCAATGAGCCAGATGCAGTACTCAACCCAAGCAAAAAATAAACAAGCTTTTCCATAGCATCCACTTATATAGGATGTATACACTCCCCTGCAAAATCATCCTTTCAATTTCCTCAGGATTATGACTTGAGTAAGAGGGTTGAATTCCATCCCAATTTTTGACAACTGATTGGCTGTTGACAGCCGATCCTCTTATAGAGTTGATTACATTGAGTTAGGTAACATGACATCACTAGGCCTCAACTTCCAAGCCACTGAAAATCCTTACCTCGCCAAATTGACATAAAACCTATCAAAATGTATTTCATTTAAAAAATGTATGTGCAGGGAAAGAATATGGGTACTTTGCTATTTATATAAGTGGCCATGTAGTAGGCCTGGCTCCTGAAGACTCTACATGTTAAAGAGTAGAAGTGTTCATCATGTTCAGGAGGTCTGATGGTACAGCGCTTAAAATATTCAGCTACTATCAGAGAGATCAGCAGTTGGAATCCATCAACTGCTCCAGGGGAGAAAAACATGGGAGTCTGCCTTTGTAGGGATTTTGAGTCATTGCAAGCCAATGGGAGCAGTTCTAGCCCATCCCATTAGGTCACTGTGAGTTGAAGTCTATTTGATGGGGGTTGTTTGTTTGTTTAGGTTTGAATATTAATGGAAGCAAGTCACCCGATCTTTTCTTCTGTACTATCAGTAGGTAGCTAGAACCATCACCATTGAGGTTATCAGTGAAATACAAACTATTTCTACCTCCTAGGGATTTTATATGTACTATAATACTACTGATTTTTAAAATTAAATCTAATGAGATTTATAATGTGTATAATATACCGATCCCTGGTGATGTAGTGGGTTATGTGTTGGGTCAGCAAAACCAACCAACTGCTCTGATGGAGAAAAATGAGCATGTCTGAGTTTACAGTCTCAGAAACCCAAAGGAACAGTTCTCTTAATGTATTGGAATGCTGCTATTCAGAATTGATTTGTATTGGGATAGGTTTATTTTAAGTGTTTTGGGATATGTTGTGATATGGATAGGTATTGTAGCCTTCAAAGAATAGTACATAAAATATTCGTTCTATATAAAGATTATCTCCAGTGTGTGAAGCTATAGAGAGCTTTATATTTCCCACCCAAAACCGACCCCATTTCCATCGAGTTGATTCCAACTCCCAGCAATCTGGGAGACTGAACAGAAATGTCCATAAGGATCTTAAACCTATAAATGTTTCTGAGAGAAGGATGGCTCATTTTCTCCTACAAAGCAACTAAACAGCTGATGGGTTTCAACCTCAGGCTTTTAACTCAGTCAACAAGTACTTACCCCCTAGGCTACCAGGGCTCATTATACTTTCCAACACTACTGTATCTTTCTATTTTAAATGAAAATATATTATTTCTTTTTAAATAAATAGTAGTTATATATACGTATCAAAATAAATATCATACAACATACCAAATCAAATCTACTGCCATTGAGTTGATTATGGCTCAAGGTGTCCCTGTATAGGGTTCCAGAGATTGTGAATCTTTAAGAGAGGAAAAAGCCCCATGTTTTTCCTAAGGGGCAACAGGTAGGTTTAAATAATTGGCCTTGTGATTAGCAACCTGATGCCTAACCTGCAGTGTCACCACCAAGGTTATGTTTAATATTACCGAGTTTTTCAGCACATTTTTAATGCAGTTTTTGTGGTAAAATTAGGTGCCTCAGCTGATATTCAGGTCAGCTTATACTCGAGTATATGTGGTAATATATATATTGGGGTACTGGCCCTCAACAGTTGGACCTGTTTTGGGAGCAGCTTTGAGATTATGGAAAATAAAATAGCTAGACAAGGTGAGGCAAAGGGCCGCCTTATTCCCAAGTCAGGATCAAGAGAGCTGATATATTTTCCAATGGGTATATATAATCATGGGGCTTACAAATCTTTAAAAAGGAATACACGTAATATAGTGAACATGTAATAGAGGGAATGGATAATATAATAAGTGGGTGACAGAAGGAGTCAGCGACCTAACTTCATGTGTCCTTGAGCCTTCCCCAAGTGTGCAATCTCTGATTCATATCAGGAGATTTCAGAAGGGAGTCTACTCTTTAGGGTGAGACGGGCACTAGAATCAGATTGCTCTTAAATCCTGTACAGATGACCTTCAGGCATATAGTGAACTGCCGATGTCGATATACACATCTTCAATGGTAGCACCTTTATGGAGGGCTATAGTAAAACTATCATGTACAGTACTAAGATTCATTTTTATCTCATAACTGTGAGGCCCTTCCCCCACCATGATCATAGAGAATTTGGCCATTTACATTCTGAAATAGTCCCTCTGGTTCATATATATTTATATCATATAAATAAATTTGAGATAGCCTGGAAAAATCCAAACTATTCACCAAAAGAATGTATCATTTTAAAACTATAATTTAGATACTAGCCAGTGAATTAGGAGTTGTTGCCTCTAAGAATCTTATTTCTTGCCTCCACCTATGGAGGGAAAGAATAATTCTTACAAATGCAAGTCCTCACTCCCTTTGACATTTTTGGTTTTAAAATGATCCTGTTTACTATTTCATTTCTTTCCAGAAGGTTGACAGAACCCTTTAAAAAATGAATTTTATAGAAAATATAGTATACCAAGAAAGATGAAATTTGTCCTCAAAACAAGATTTTACAAAGCAAATAAGAACTGGTGGTTATGACTAGAAAGAGAGCCGAGTGAGAATAATGAGGGCAATGGCTGTACAAATGTGCTTTACACAGTTGATGTATGTGTGGATTGTGATAAGAGTTGTTGAGCCCCTAATAAAATGATTAAAAAAATAGCTAATACAAATGCTTTTTGACTAGTATTGGATATTGTATGCAGATTCGGCACTGGATATAAATATATAGACAACAATTTAGAAGTAGCCATGTACAGGTTCTTACCTCTTGTTCCTATTTATCTTGAATATAACATGTTCAGTTACTTTAACATAATTTTTGTCATGGTAACAAACTCTAACTAGTCCAGCTTTCACAGGATCTTTTATTGAGAAATGATACTTTCATCCATATGCCTAAAAAAAGTAGACGCTTTGTATTCAATTCTAAATTAAGTTTTTGTGAGATTAATTGACATCTCAACAAAACATATTTTAGTGAAATGTTCTGTGAGAGGTTTTCAAGAATGAATAACCAAATAATTTTGGATGGACTATCTTATAATTATGAAAGTACTTAAGACAAATGGAACTATGATATCTTCATTAAGTATTCCAAATTCCTACAGTATTAATAATCTTAAAAATGCTGTAAAACTGTTTTTATATCATATGAAACAAAACCATAGTTGCTTTAGAACATTATGGTTTACATAAATTCTATTTCAATAGTAATCGTCAATATTGATTCGTGTATTTTAACTACTACATTTATTTAATAATGAAATATAATCCATGTTTTTAGGAAGTAATGGGTTTTTGTTCGGATACATGTATTAAAGTATATTAAAATGAAAAAAAAAAGAAAGGCATTTTGTTCCCTGCCCTAATCCACATGGATGAATGATACTGTCTTCCCATACCGCCCACCTCCTAGACCTGTAGACAACAGCTACTAAACAAGTCATGTATTTGAAATGAGAATTATTGCCTCCTTTTTCTTATTGGTAGCTTCCTGTATTTCCCCACTTCCATTTAAAAACATTACATTCAAAAAAATTGTTAAAATTACATATCTAGTAATTTTTAATCTGTATATCAATTTAAAATAGTTGTATTGGCATATACTTCACATATCATACAATTTAATTGTTGAGTCATATTAAGAAGAGTTGTTTTTATTATAAATGTTATTACATGAGTGATAACAGACATGGAAACTATGCTTAGAAAATATGAAATTTCCAGAAATATATTATCCACTATTCCACCAGTCTAGAGCAACTACGAAATAGTCCGAGTGTAATGTGAACGTAAAGTGCTCAGCTGCTAAGCTGATGGTTGCAGGGTCTGGACCACACAGACCTTCCTCAGAAGCAAGGCTTCACCATCTACTCAGAAGCAGTTATGGAACCCTGCGGAGAGCATCTCCACTCTGACAAACGTGAGGCTGCTGTGCCTCAAAACCAAAAAGCCAATGGTTCAAGACAACCTCGATAAGTAGTTACACTGTCCTTCATAAATTGTTCTCTAAATCTTAGAGTTGGATATTTTTTCAGATAAAATGTTGTCACCATTGTGACTATACATCTCCCTTTCATTATTATGCCCTATATATGCTGTATCAATTAAAATGTGTTCATCAACACAATTTAATGACTCTATTATGTTCTATCCTATTTTCCACCAGTTCAGTTGTTCTACAATGTCACACTTAGACATGGAGTGTCATAATTTTTTACATGTAGTCTTTAAAAAAATAAATAAATAAAGGGTTTTATTTATAATAATGTCCCAGAAATTATCAAATATATGCATAATTTATGGATCATAATATAAAATAAGGGTCTTGAATTTGCTTCTGGAAAGTGATTATATCTACTTAATCAATATAAATCAGTTTCCTTCTTTTGTATACTGCCTTTAAAAAAAAATAATTTTATTAGGGGCTCATGCAACTCTTATCACAATCCATACTTACATCAATTGTGTAAAGCATATTTGTACATTCATTGCCCTCATCATTCTCAAAACATTTCCTCTACACTTAAGCCCCTGGCATCAGCTCCTCATTTTTCCCCTCCCTCCCTCATAAACCCTTGATAATTTACAAATTATTATTTTGTCATATCTTGCACTGTCTGACGTCTCCCTTCACCCACTTTTCTGTTGTCTGTCCCCCAGGGAGGAGGTCACATGTAGATCTTTGTAATCTGTTCCCCCTTTCTAACCCACCCTCCCTCCATCCTCCCAATATCACCACTCTCACCACTGGTCCTGAAGGGATCATCTACCCTGGATTCCCTTTGTTTCCAGTTCCTATCTTTACCAGTGTGCATCCTCTGGTGTAGACAGATTTGTAAGGTAGAATTGGGATCATGTTTGGGGGCGGGGAGCATTTAGGAACTAGAGGAAAGTTGTATGTTTCATCCTTGCGACACTGCTCCCAGACTGGCTCGTCTGCTCCCCGTGACTTTAAGGAGCTCAAGAATTTGAGTCTTTAAGCTTCTTGAGCCTCTGGACAAACCACAGACATTCAATATTTTTCACCCTCCAGACTCTTAAAATGGACACTAAAAACAGCAAGTCTGTTTTTTCAGTCCTGATTCTGAAAATTTAGAACTGCAACTTCATTATGGTTGTGCAATGCACCATGAACTTAGCTTTTCAGTAAATGAGAAGGCATTTCCCCCACCTGTTAATGCCTTAAATGCTTGTTCTTGCCTTGAAACGCCACCAGAGAATGGCCCTACAAGACCTGTGTGGTTCAATAACAAACGACAGGACTTTCCTGTATAAAAGCCACTCATGGTTTCCTGCCTTTGAGGAGTTAGGCCTTTGATAAAGCCAGTAGCCTATTTGATAACACTCAAGTTGTACAAACCTTCCTGAAATGGTGTCCCTCTCTTATAGACAAACTTTGAA
This sequence comes from Echinops telfairi, assembly GCF_000313985.2. NCBI lineage: Eukaryota > Metazoa > Chordata > Mammalia > Afrosoricida > Tenrecidae > Echinops > Echinops telfairi. The sequence continues at coordinate 14,854,306 of NW_022103907.1, read as the reverse complement.
TAAGGGACACTGACTTGTCAAAATGAAATCACATCAGTGCTATAGCCACTTTCAAGAGGTATAGATAGTCATAGAAAAAAATGAGTCTAAATATGCCATGAGGCCAGAGAACTGGTGAACACAGCAACAGTCAGGAAGTCACGGCCAATGTCAGCACGGAATCAGCTATTATTAAAGTGTGCATCTAAATCCCCTAATTAGCCTAGGTGTATTTTGTTACCAAAATTATTTGACTATTTTTCAATCCAATCCTAAAGCTATTAAGCCCAATTATAAGGGTTAAACTTGCTCTCTTCAGTTTAGAAGCTAGTGGATTGAAATAAAATGCCTACTTTGGCAGCTTCAATTATCCACAAAATGATGAAAAAAAAGGTTGAAATATGAAGATCCTATTTCCTTCCCCAAATTCATTGGCTATCTCATCCCGTCTCTCCTGAGTAGGAATACATGAAAGCATCGAGAAAGAGGAGAAGTACAGTAGTAGGACTCGCTCCACATGGGACATGTGAAGGAGAAGCTCCTTTGTTAGTCGGGGTAGACTAGATAAACAAACTCATGGCATGCATATATGTGTATAGAAAAGAGCTTTATGTAAAGAGTAATTGTGCATCAAGAAAACATCCCAGCCCAATCCAGGTCAAGTCCATCAGTCCGATATTAGACCATATGTCCAGTACCAGTCTGCAAATTGCTCTTCAGACTCACGCAACACATGCCATAACTCTGAATGCAGGATGATCATAGGCCAGTGGATAGAAAGTCTAGTAGATCCAGTGGCAAGGGAAGCATCTTAGCACTGGCATGTGTTGCCATGTGGCTCCTCCAATTCCAGGTCTCTGGCTGCCATCAGCATAGTTCCATGTGGCTTCTCAACAGGAATATCTAGCAGGGATTGAGTGTATCTGGAACCTTGTGTTCACATAAGTATAGAATATTTTTGTATTTTTCACTTATAGAATATTATGTTTAAAGGAAGGTGGCACATTTTTAAAATTTTATACATTAGAGTTTTATCCTGTTAGGTACAGATATGATTTTATTATTGTTTGTTTGAAAATTATATATGACTAAAGAGTTGTGTGAAAGTCTCAAATTGACCAGGGGTGGTTTGTTGCAGTTACATACTGTCCTGTCAACTTGCAAAGAGGTGGAGTCTAGCCTGTCAGTCAGGCTGCAGCTTGATGGCCTCATTTGGAGGTGCAGCCGAGATAAATAGCTCACTGGAGGCCAGATACACTCACTCCCTGTAAGACATTCCTGTTGACAAGCCACATGGAGCTATGCGGATGGCAGCCAGAGTCAAGATGCTTCCATCGCCACTGGATCTACAAGACTTTCCAGCCCCTGGACTGTGATCTTCCTGTACTCAGACTCATTGTAAATGCTACATGCGTCTGAAGAGGAATTTACAGTCTGATACTAGGCATATGGTCTAATAGCAGATTTATGGCTTTGATCTGGACTAGGCTGGGATGTTTCCTTAATGTTCAATTACTCTTTATATAAAGCTCCTTCCTACACACATATATGAGTGTTAATTAATTTCTTTTTTCTCGTCAACCCGAACTAACACACCTCCCATCAAAAGGAGAGCATTGCCTTAGAACGAGTGTGAAAGAGTGCTGATGTGCAGACATAGGACTGGTTATGGTAGCTTTCTTGAAAGTAGAGAATGGTCCCATAGGCTTAGTACATCTAATAGGCCTGAGGATTACCTGGATTCCTATGGCCTGGAACTGAGCTACATCACAAAGAATATATCTCATTCTTCCACCTCTTGACATTTGCTACTGCAATGTCCTCCCATATAAATAGAATACATAGAGAAAATTAGTAGATCATTATAAATCATACAAATATATATCATTCACTACCATTAACTCCAACTCACAACAGCTCTGTAAGAGAGAGTAGAACTGGTAGGGGTTTTCAAGACTGAAGACTGTCAATCTTTTTGAGAATAAACATCTTTATCCTGAGTAGCAGCTATCTCTCTGTATCTATCTATCTATCTATCTATCTATCTATCTATCTATCTATCTAGATATCCAGATATCCAGATATCTATCTATCTAGATATCTATCTAGTTACCTAACTATATATCTCTCTAGATCTATATAGATATATAGAGAGATTATTTGAGATAACTGACCTATATATATATATATATTTGAGATAACTGATATATATAAGATAACCGATCATCCTAAAGTGTTTTCTTAAGTATCACCAAGACTTCTCCTTATTATTAGTGGGTTGTAAATAGCTAACTTAAAAGGCTGTGTGCACAGAGCCCTCCCTCCATCCTAGCCTCTATCACACCCTATCTTCACTTGAAGCCTCGAGGGACCTGATCATGACTAGATACCCTCTATGTACAGAAAAGGACGTGAGACAAGAGCTATCGTTGCTGGTATCAGGTGCATCTTGTGTGAAAGCAGATAATACCGAATTATATTTACCTGACTTTATTGGTTCTGCATGCAAAGGCATTTAACTATGTGAATCGCAACCAATTGTGGATGACATTACAAAGAATGGGCATTCCAGAGCACTTAGCTATGCTCACATGGAAATTATACATAGAGCAAACCGTAGTCTTTCTAACAGAAAAGGCAGATGCTTCATAGTTGAAATCAGGAAAGGTGTGGCTCCGGGTTGCATCACTTCACCACAGTTATTCAATCTGTACGCTGGACTTTGTTGGGAAAGGCACAGCATCAGCCTTGGAAGATTCACTAGCAACCAATGCTCTGCAGATGGCACAGCCTTGCTTGCTTAAAGCAAAAAGCACTTGGAGCGTTTCTTCATGAAGAGCCCAGGGTAGCTTTCTGTAGGTATTACACGTGACCATACAAAAAACAAAATTCCTCATACCTGGAGCAATAAGCAATGGGGAAAATATTGAAGTTGTAAGGATCTCATTTTCCTTGAATCCATAATAAATTTTCATGGAGGCAGAAGATAGGAAATCAAATGATATATTTCAGGAGGCAACTCAACTAACTATTAATAAAATGTTTAAAAAAATGAAGACGTCACTTTGAGGGAAGATATGGCTGTCTCAAGCCATAATAATTTAAATCACTTTATACACATGTGAACAGTGGGTAATGAATACTGAAAAAATGAATACATTTGAATTATAGGGTAAGTGAAGAATATTGAATGCACCGTATAAAACCAGAACCAGCAAATCTGTCGTGGACAAAGTACAGGCAGAAGTGTTTTGAGAAGACAGGTTGGAGAGGCATCTTCTCACATATTTTGGACATGCTCCGAGGAGGTTCGAGTTCCTGGAGAAGGGCCTCAAAGCGACGGACGGACACAGTGACTGCGGCCCTGGGTTCAAATAGTGATGATTGTGAGGATGGTACTGCTCTGTTATTGTGTAAACCAACTTAATGTCACCTATAAACAAAAGATACATATGTATCTCACATTGCTTTCTTTGACTTATCAATTTATATTTTTAGGGCAAAACTTCAGAAATTCAACTTTTGGTAGAAATTATTTTGCCAGCTCAGATGAAGCAGGGATTGCACTTTTGTACTTGAAATGTAAACAACCTTTCATTTATTTTATAAATTGGCTGCAAAGGATAGAAGATATCATTCAATGGCAATGATTACAGGAGCAAACAGTACTTGAACTGTGGGTAGCTGTTACTCCAGGCTGACTCTTTCCAGGTTCTATACATTTTTTTCTCACTAAATGAAACAAGCCTGTTCCTTGTGTTGTTACCTGAGACAGGGTGATATAAAGAGTTTGAGATAAAGCAATTGTTCTTCTTAGTTTTACCCAGAAATGTCAGTGTCCTATGTGTATGTCCATGCCCTAGATTCTGTGTTCAACAATCACATGTACTTGCTGCTTATATAGTTTCTTCTTCTCAGGAAAAGGTGTTATATAAATTCACAGTATCATTACATTTCCATTCTATGTTTTGATCACGGACATATAAATGGTCCCTAATTAGGATTTGCTTAAAATACCTCTGGCTGAATTCCTTCCAGAACATATTCTGCAGTTGGCAAATGTTGACAAAGCTTTCAAAAGACAGTTAGCAATTGTCCGGAAAATAAAGAAAACATAATTTCTTTATAGTCATTTTGACAGTGTAATTGTTTCACTGATAATTTAGTGGCATTGAACTAAAAAGCTTAGCTCATTTTGGAAATGCTTTAAAAAGTAAACTTTTAAAAAATGCAAATGGTCTGTAACTACATTTTTTGATCAAATAAAAGGGAGATACAAAATTGAGAGATCTAACTTCAGAATAAATTTCCTATGGTAAACAATAAAAAAGGATTGGGCTGAAAAGGAGAAAAGATCATCAGTAAGTAGAAAACAGATATTTCCAGGGTTGTTAAAAGAGTGATTTGTCCTTTACTTTTGCTCTGGCTTCCTCAAGAAAATGATTCTTCAGCCTTCCTGGGAGCCTGGGAGGCTGGGAGCCTGGGCCCAGTTGGGTCAGTGCTGGTACAGGTTGGTAGTGGTTTTTAACGTTTTTGAAGTTATTAACATGTGATGTTTAAAGTTATTAACATTTACTAATCGTCAATAACTGAAATTCTTTCAATTAGTCCCATCAGACCTGATATTTTGAATAAATCACTGATGCATATTGGTGTGTGTGTGTGTGTGTGTGTAT
>NW_022103907.1:14831465-14849551 GCF_000313985.2 Echinops telfairi | reverse complement strand
TTAGTGTGTGTATAACGACTCCGCTTCCTAGTGTTTTGACCTTAGTCTCCATTTCAAACATTAGCTTTGATTACACAATGTCTTAGAGATCCAGAAGTTGTAGCCACTGATGTGTATAAATAAATGAAAAAAGCAATTGAGCACACAGGATTGAGTCAGCAATTCATTTCCTAGAATCATGACCATATTCTTTCCCTTTATCAAAGTGTCTTTGATATTGCCCCAGCTTGGTGATGGATATGATGATAAGACAACAAAAATGAAATCATTCAATGTGGCTATCTGAATAATAAAGTAAATGGAACTAGGAATGTATGATGTATGAAATTAGGAAAAGTGGAAGTCATTAAAATGAAATGGAATGCATTAATATTCTAGGTGTAAATGAGCTCAAATGGACTATTGTTGTCAATTTGGAATAAAAAAGCTCATATGGTTTGCTCTGCCAGTAATGATACAATCAAGAGGAATGCCATGGCATTCCTCATCAAGAATGACATTTCAAGATCGATTTTGAAACACAATGCTCTCTATGACAGGATACTGTCTATCAGTATCAAAGAAATTCAGTCAATACAATTATTATTCAAATTTATGTACCAGCCGCTAAAACGAATAGTGAATAAATTGAATTTAGTATGAACATGATCAAACATGCAATCAGGATGTATTTATTGATAATTACTGTCAATTGTAATGAAAACACGGAAACAAAGAGGAAGCAACAATAGTTGGAAAATATGACCTTGGTGATAGAAAAAATCTTGATATCACAAAATAGAATTTTCCGCGATCGCAGACTTATTTATAATACATACCTTTGTCAACAACACAAAAGGTGATCATGTAAGTGGATTTCTCCAGAGGAAATATACAGAAATCAAATTGACTACATCTGTGGGAAGACATGATCAAGAAGCTCATTATCAGCAGCTAAAATGAGACCCAAGGCCGACAGTGGAACAGACCATCAATTGCTCATATGTAAGTACAGGACAAACCTGAAGAAAAGGAAAACAAGTCCATGAGACCCAAAATACAACAGGAGTAGATCTCATCTAAATTTCAAAAACATCCCAAGAGCAGATTTAAAACATTGAAAACTAATGACACAAGATCAGATAAGCTTGAGAGGGTATCATATATGAAGAAAGCAAAAGATCATCCAAAAGGCAGGATAGAAAGAAAAGGTCAAAGTGGCTGTCAGAAGAGACTCTGAAACTTGGTCTTAATGGTGGATGAGCTAAGGCAAATGGAAGAAATAATGAAGTCAAAGAGCTGAAAAGAACATTTCAAAGGGCAGCTCAAGAAGAAAAAGTAAAATCACAAAATGTATAAGAACCTAGAGTTAGAAAATGAAAGGGGAAGAAAACAATCATCAAATCTTAATGATATCACCGATAACCACCTGCAAGTACAGAAAGAACTCAAGAAAAAATTCAAACCTCACCTTGTAATCTTGAAAGATTCTATGGGCAAATTATTGAATGATGCAGGAAGCATCCAAAGAAGATGGAAATAATACATAGAATCACTGTCCCCAAAAGATCTCATTGACATTCAACCATTTAAAAGGGTAGCATATCAGCAAGACCCATCATCTTGAAGAAAAAGCCCAGGCTATCCTGAAGGCATTAGCCAAAAACAAGGCTTCTGGACTCGATAGCCTACCAATTGAAATATCTCAACAAGATGAGGAAGCACTGGAAGCACTCACTCATCTATGCCAGAAAATTTGTCAGACAACCACTTGGTCAACTGACTGGAAGAGATCCATATTTGCCCCCATTCCAAAAAGGCGACCCAACAGAAGACACAAATTAGAGAATGATATCCCTGATAACCACCTGCAAGTACAGTTTTGTTTAAGATCATCCAACAATAGTTGTAGCAGTAAATTGGCAGGGCACTGCCAGAGGTTCAGAAGATGAGGGACAAGGGATATCACTGCTGACATCAGGCGGATCTTGGCTGAAAACAGAGAATACCAGAAAGATGTTTACTTGTGTTTCGTTGACAATGCCACCGTATTTCATGTGTGGATCATAACAAACTACGTAAGAATAGAAGAATGGGAATTCCAGAACACTTAATGGTGCTCATGAGGAATGGATTAAGAGGAATCTTTGTGAGCAGAACAAGGAATGTTGCACAGTTTAAAATCAAGACATGTGTTAGTTAGGGTTGCATCCTTTCATCATACTTATTCACACCTGGATTATTGAAGAAGAATGTGACATAAAAATTGGAAGAATGTTTATCAACCATCTGAGATATGCAGACAACACAATCTGGCTTGTTGACATTGTGGAATTCACATCTGGAACAATAGGTACCATCAAGATAAAAACAAAAAAAGATTGAAGTTGCTTAGGATTTCACTTTGCTTGGGTCCACAATCAATGCTCATTGAAGCAACAGTCAAAACAAAAGGACACACTCCATTGGTAACTCGATTGCGCAAGACCTCTTTCAAGTGTTGAAAACCAAGGATGTCACACTGGGAACTAAGTTGCACTTGAGTCAAGCCATGATATTTTCAATAGCCTCATATGTGTGTGAAAACTGGACACTGAATAAGGGAGACCAAAGAAAAGGCAATGCATTTGGACCATGGTTTTGGTGAACAATATTGAAAATACTATGGACTGACAAACAGATCTATCTTGGAAAAAGTACAGGCAGAATGCTCCTTAGAAGAAAGGCTAGCAAGACTTCATTCCACTACTTTGGACAGGTTATCAGGAGAGATTAGGCCCTGGAAGAAGACATCATGCTGGCAGAATGGAGAGGAAGTGAAAATGAAGAAGACTTCTGGCGAGATGAGTTGACACAGTGGCAGCAACATTTGGTTCAACCAGGAGAACAATTGTGAGCATGATGCCGAGCTGGGAGGTGTTGGGTTCTCTTGCACACAGAGTCACTGTGAGTTGGAAACAACTGGGAGGGCACTCAATAATAGCATTACCAGACCAACGTGAAGGTTATTGTGGATTATGAGATGCATACTTTAACTGACGAACATTAAGATCCTCATATAGAAATTGGAAGCATACATAAATTAAAAATCCCTATCTTAAAATAGATCCCATTAGAGGAATTGTCATAGATGAATCACAGGATCTGTATGACCTTGTAATTTGACTCCAAGTTTTGTATTAAAGTGAAATAAAATATGTACCCATATGAAAATGTATACATGAGTCTTCATCATAGAATTATTCTTAGTATTAAAACAATAGAAATCACTCAATTGCCCAGAAACTGATGAATGGATAAAGAATACGTGGTGTATCAATAAATGGAATATTATTCAGCCATAAAAAGAAATTGATACATAATAAAACATAGATGGCCCTTGTAAAATAATGCTAAATGGGAAAATCAGTCACAAAATTTATATATGATTCCACTTGTATGAACTTTTCAGAATTAGCAAATGCACAGAGACAAAATATAGATTAGTATTGCCAGAGATGAAAGGGTGAATGGAATTGGGTTGATTACTAATGGGCATTTTAAAAATTATTGTTGTAAGATTTTGGAAAATGTTCAAAAAATAGGTAATGGTGATAATTACACAACCCTGTGAACGTATTAAAAGTTATTGAATTATGCACGATAAAATGTTTTATGGTACATGAATTATATCTTGAGGGAAGTGGAAAAAATAAATGAATGTGCTTTTTGGAATACCAAACATGAAAAGGTAGATGCAGCGAGTTAGTTTCCATAAGCAATACTTTGAACAAGTTGTAATCACTATGCTCATATGTGATATCACATCATTAAGGATATAATAAAGGCCACTCTGAATTAAAGTTGGATCATTACAATGTCAATGAAAGACTTTAAAAAGTGTATTAATGATTTCGAAATACCAGGATGTAATTACATGGAGGTTATACAGAAATTGATTTAAGCTAAATTTATAAATGCAAATACATTAACATTTAAGGTTAGTCCTTTGTCCTTGTCTGAAAGTCTTGCTTGACTTTAATATTCTATTGATTTGCTGTCTCAGGTTTACTAGCACACTATATAAAGATTTTGTTTCTGAAACAATGCTGTATATCCTAGAAAATCTGCATGCACTATATCACATGAAAATTTAATTGAGGCATCTGTTATATAATAAACAAATTGCCTGGCAATATACCTAAGAAGGATTGCTCTATTTGCTTGCATAACAATATCTCTATTGACCATACTCATTCATTGTTAATTAGCTACTTACTAAAGGGTGTTGGCAGAGTTTCCACAATATTCTTAGTTAATAAAATAATGGGATATAGAGAAACTTAAGAGACTGTGAAGTGTCTACTATATTCCCAGAACTATTGCTTCTGTATTTAAATATAAAATCATTCTATTTTTGGATGCAGAAACCTCCCATTAGAAGCCCGGGAAACCTCCAAACCTGCTGAGTGCACAAACATCAGCAGAGAAACAGCAGCACCATCCAGGCCAGGAATTGTAAATCCTCAGACTTTCCAGAGAACATTCTTGGGGAAAGCCTCTTGCTCTCCCACAGAATGTGCAAAAAGGTTCTGTTGAACTCTGATAACTTGAGATGTCAGCCTTAGGAATTCCTTTATTATCTTTGATAATGCAAAAGTATTGTCAAATTTAGAAGTTTCTTCATAGGCAAAGGGTTTGTTTGTTTGTTTGTTTCCTTCAAAATTCATTTTTAATTCCAGATTACTGACAATATTCCAAAGTGTCCCTTTTTCCATAGTCTCCCAAATGTGAATTTCAATTGATTTTCTTCTACCCACACATCTGCCAGAATAAATATAAAGTTACACTATATATATAAAAGAAATCAAGGTGGAGCAATATTTAAGTCTTTTGAAACTTTGTTTATATTTATAGGTTTAGTATTAAGGAAACAGATGGAGAATGGGTCTCTACTGAAGTACTCCCTCAACATAAGAACACTTGGTTCTAATAATCCGGCATTCTGAGATGCTCACCTTTCTAACAGGATCACAGAAGACAAAATGGGTACATAAGCTATTGTGATGAAGAAGATGGTGTCTGGCTATCAAAAGATGTAGTGTCTGGGGTCTTAAAGGCTTGAAGATAAATAAGTGGCCATCTAGCTGCGAAGCAACAAAACCAACATTCAGGAAGCACACCAGCCTGTGTGATCATGAGGTGTCGATAGGATCAGGTATCAAAGATAAAGAACAAGTGGAAACCCAAAGCCAATCTGTAGGAAATTGGACAGCCCCTTACAGAAGGGTTGCAGAGAGGAGATGGGCCAATCAGGGTTCAGTATAGCACCAATGAAACATACAGCTTTCCTCTAGTTCTTTAATGCTTCCCGCCCTCCTCTCCACTATCATGGCCCTAAATCTACCTTACAAATCTAGCTAGACCAGAGGATGTACGCAGGTACAGATAAGAGCTGGAAACACAGGGAATCCAGGACAGATAAATCCCTCCAGACCAATATCGAGAGTTGTCATACCAGGAGAGGAAGGGGAAGGTGGGGGGAAAGGGGGAACCAATCACAACAACGATGTACCTATAACCCCCTCCCAGGGGGATGGACCACAGAAAAGTGGGTGAAGGGAGACATCGGTCAGTGCAGGACATTAAAAAACAATAATAACGTATAAATTATCAAGGGTTCATGAGGGAGGGAGTGTGGGAGACGGAGGGGGCTGGGGAATGAGGAGTTGATACCAAGGGCTCAAGTAGAAAGAAAATGTTTTGAAAATGATGATGGCAACATATGTACAAATGTGCTTGACACAATGGATGTATGTATGGATTGTGTTAAGAGTTGTATGAGCCCCCAATAAAATGATTTATTAAAAAACAATAAAATAAAATTGATTCTCTTTGTTAGGTATATCAACTGGATTGTTATATCAACTGGATTGGATTTTAAAAGGCTCTATATAATTTAGAAAACTATATTTTTTGCTTACAAAATAAAATTGTTGGTGCAATTAGCCATCATTTGGAAGAAATAATCTATCAAATATTCATTTGAAAATCATTTCAACTTCTCTCCCAAATGACAGCATGGATTTTAATTGACAATTAGGTGCCTGTCAGTTGGGAACATAAAACTTCAATTGCTAGATTACATTATGTTGATACAATTAAAGTGTATGCTATTTGTGTACCTCTATACCTGTATTTTAAATTTATTCTATCATTCTTTGTGATAAAATAAGTATATACTTTTTCATTTGGCTAAACACATAGCAAGTTCTGTAGACTTGAGTACATTGCAGCACAGGTTTATAAAAGTCTTTGGGGATTTGTTATGTCCTCAGTATTAGTAGCTCATCATTTCCTTTCAGAGAAAAAAGTTGAGAGTTAAAAAACCCCGAACTCCTTAACAGTTTTAAAATTATAACAATTTTATGGCCTATAAGTAAGATCTTGTATTCTCGTTTTCTTAATTTTATTTCTTTACAAATACTGGAATAAAATAAACTCAACCTCATGGAAGGCATTATATCAAGAGATTTCCTGCTTAAAATATCTGAAATATATATGTTTACATATATACAAGGTACAAAAATTAATGTTGTTGCATGAAACACACGATTTCCAGTAAAATAAAAATGTCAGGGAAAAACTGTTACTGTATGTTTATGGTAGAATTATGTCCCATGCTGTTTCAGATATGCTTACACTAAAAAAATACAGTTATTTTTGTGAAATTTTAATTTTATGAAATTATGCTTACACATATGAAGATATGCTTACACTAAAAAAATACAGTTATTTTTATGAAATTTAGTGGAATTTTTGTTTGTTTTTGCTAAATATGGCACTCATTATAGAAAATCTGTTTTATTATAGATTTATTTTTCAATTTTATTATATTTCTCATTTCTATAAAAATGTATTACTAGAATCAAAGGCATACCCCTTTCTGCAAATCAATAGATAAGTAAGCAATCTAATTAATATTCATATTCTTCACATTTTTATTTTGAAGGCTATTTAAAGACTTAATTAAGATTTTAATGAAAAATATAAGCTCTTGAAAATATTCAGGTACTTCAATTTGTAAAATAAAATATAATCACAGCTATAAATGAAAATATAATCTCATTAAATGACAGAAATCAAGGAACAGAATTTTTCCTTTGAGCAATAATAAACTTACTCCTAATGGAGATTTTTATTAAAGAAATTATTTTTCAAAATGCCATTTTCTACTGCAAGCATTAGTCCACATTGTTTTATTTAACTGTAATGTGGGAAAATATTTATGGGTTTCATGATTTATGTGAATGGTAAATCATGTTTACTATTTTGCAAGAATAGTAATTCTCTTTACAAGATAAGTGGTTATTTTCTAAAATGTCTGTAACCCACGTTCTCTTTTAGGTAAAGTTTGTCAAATGCTATATCTGACTCATTATTTTTCTATTAAAATTTATTCTCAATTAAGGCAGATAAAAACTTAGAAATATATGTTGCTTCAAAGTCATTTAGGATATTTGAAATTTCATAAATCCTAGAGTTTGTCTTATTATAATTATAAAGATTATTTCTACATAAAGGAATTTCACAAGGCACATATAGAAATAAAATAGAAACTCCATTTACATTATATTCAATAAAATGTACTCTTAATATGAAATGTGCCAAATGATTTCTTTATATATTTTTTCCATGGTTGTTTTTCCTTATTTAGCTTCATTTCTTTCCCATGCTAAAAGACATTTTAGGTTCATTACAGGTTTTTACTTATTCTAAATAAGTTATAAGTTGTGGCACTTAGGTAAAAGTTTTTTAATACAATAAAAATTTTGATGATCATTATTATGACTAGAATTCACTTAGGTATCGAGCTCTTCATTTTATGTAAGAAGAAACTGAGGAATAGAGAGACGAAATAACTTGCTTGAAATGTTAGCTGTGGTAAGAGCGAGAGACAGGTTTTAAGGTGAACTCCTGAGGCTTAATTTGTGTTCCAGAATAAGATAATATTGAGAGAGGAAAAAAGTCTGTTAACGGTATTAAAGATAACAAAAATTGGTCATTTTGGACATATTTTATGTGAAATAAAATTGTTTTTGCTATATGGTAGACATAAGAATCAAAGCCAGCAAAAAAAATTAAATTATGTCCAAAATAAAAAAATAGAAAATGCAATATAAAATGTTAACGTTATATATACAGATTATGTGGGTATTTAAAACACAAGCATAATCATCTTGGCACATAATCACAATGCTTCCAAATAAGTTTTCAAGTGAATTACTCTCATATTATAACATTGCATCATTTTCCAAAATAATGTTATTAATTCTATTGTACTTATTTAATTTTATTATTTTAACTTTTCATAATATTGGTGCACTCTTCTTCAAAGTTGCATTATAAAGTTTTACTAGATGAGATCACAACTAAAGATAGAAGGATGGCATAGGAGAATAAGAAAACCTTTCTAATTTGATTGAATGTGAATAATAATAATAGCTCACTAATAATTTTTAAAAGAAAAATATAATACTAGACAAAATACTAGGGAGAAAAAACATGTATCAGAACTATAACATGAAAACCAGCTATGCTAATCTTCATATCTCATAATGTTGTACCATCTAATCTAAAATAACAATATAGTTTCATTCATTTTTTAAAACCTAGGTACAATTGCTCTCAAATGCTCTGAGCAATCAGAAATATGTCTAGAAATGTATGTTAGTGTCTAGTGTGAAATTTCAACAACTTCATTGGGGTTTCATTATTTTTTCCACTTGAATGGGGACAAAATGGAAGATTACTGTGAGGACTATAGTGCACATGACTCACGCCATGATATTTTCAATTGCCTCATATGCATGCGAAGGTTGGACATTGAATAAGGAAGACCAAAGAAGAATTGATGTGTTTGAATTATGGTGCTGGCTAAGAATATTGAAAGTACCACATACTTTCAAAAGAAATAAACACATCTGTCTTGGAAAAGTACAGCCAGGATGTTCCTTAGAGGCAAGAATCGTGAGAATTTATTTCACATTCTTTGCACATTTTTATTTCACAAGAGACCATTCCCTAAATAAGGACATTAGGATTGGGAAAGTGGAGGTGAAACAAAAAAGAGAAGGTCCCAAACAAGATGGACGGACACCGTGGCTGCAACCAGGGTCTCAAGCACAGGACAATGGGGAGGATGACCCAGGAAGGGCGGTGTTTTGTTCTCTTGTGCACAGGGTCACTGTTGTTCAGAACCACCACCAACAAAAGAATATCTATCAAGCCCATCTATGTGCTACTGCAGTGGTTCTCAACTTTCCTCATGCCGTGACCATTTAATACAGTTCCTCATGCTGTGGTGACCCTCCAACAATAAAATTATTTTCATTGCTTCCTCAACACTGTAATTTTGCTACTGTTATGAATCGGGTGACCCCTGTGAAAGGGTCATTCAATCCGCAAAGGGGTCGCCACCCAGAGGTTGAGAACCGCTGTCCTAGTGTGAAGGCAATGTGCTGGTTAAAAAACAGTTTAATGACTACTAAAATTCAAAAAAAAACAAAAAACCTCAAGCTTTCAATTGAAACATTGAAGGATTCCATCTGTTATTTTATCACACTCCAGTGGCTCCTGTGCTGCTGTGATGCTGGAAACTATGTCATTGGTATTTCAAATATCAACAGGTTCACCCAAAGTGAACATTATTCAGCGGAGCGCCCAGACTTAGAACAGACTACAAAGAAGGATTAAGCTGTTTGCTTCTTAGGAATTAGCCACTGAAAGCCTTACAAATAGCAGCAAAACATTGTCAGACACTGAAAAGCTCATGGGTAGCAACAGAATATTGTGAGATACAGTGTCTGTGGTAGTTACATAATTTGGTGTCAACTTGTGAAGGGGTGGAGTCTGCTTGTCAATCAGGTCACAGCTTGATGACCTCATTTGGGAGGGACAAACGGAAATAAATAGCTCACTGGAGGCCAGATACAGACTCACTCCCTACGAGATATTCCTGTTGACAAGCTACATGGAGCTACGCTGATGCAGCCAGAGCCCTGGAACTGGAGAAGCCATGTGGAGATACACGCCAGCACCGAGAAGCTTCCACCACCACTGGATCCACAAGACTTTCTACCCACTGGCCTGGGGTCTTCCTGCATTCAGCATCATTGCATGGCTGAGTGAATCTAAAGAGGAATTTATGGACTAGTATTGGCATATGGGGTAATATCAGACTTGTTTTGGACTGGGCTGGGATGTTTTCTTAATGTACAATTACTCTTTGATATAAAGCTCTTTCTTATACACATTTGAGTGTCTCTATGAATTTGTTTCTCTAGTCTACCCAGACTAACACAATGCCCAAAGACAATCAGGTTGAAAGGCAGTCAAAATATTACTGAGAACCAGTTTCTTTCTCAAAGTAGGACTGACCATAGTGATGTGGATTAGAGTAAAGCTTTCAAGACCTCCATTTGCTGGTGAGATTTCACTCAATATAAGGATAAACAGTTTTAGGCATTTATTAATAAGTGAAACTTGAATCTGGAAAAATTATAAAAAATTATATGGAAGGCATAAAGATTAATATTCTAGGCAATAGTGATATGAAACAGACTGTTATTAGCCATTTTGAATACAATTATATGGTTTATGCTGGCAATGACTCATTCAAGAAAAATTGTGCTGAATACCTCATCAAAAAGGACATTTCAAGGTGTGTATTGAATTTCAGTGCTGGCTGTTACTGCATAATATTGAATCAAATACAAGGAGATCCAGTTAATATAACCATGCCAATTTCTTCAGTCCAAAATTGTTCAGACATGCAACAAGATGCATTGATAACTATTGGTGATTGGAATGTGAAAGTTGGAAACAAAAATGGAAAGTACAGTGTTTGGAAAATGCAGCCTTGGTGATAGAAACAACAGTTGAAATTAGATGATAGGTTTCTTTTTCGAGGCTAATGACTTTCTTCATTACAAATATTTTTTTCAGTGACACAAAGGGCAACTATACACATGAATTTCTCCAGATGTAGACTTCCCAAAGGTGGGAAGATATAATGGAAAAATTCAGTATCCACACCCCAAATTAGACCAGTGACTGACCATGAAACATATCATTAATGGCTCATATGGAAGTTCAAGTTCAAATTGAAGGAAATTAAAACAATGTCATGAGATCTAAAGTAAAACCTTCATCTAAATCCCATCTGAATTTTGAGAACTTCCCAAGAATATATTTCTATCATTTAACATTGATTATATAACACCAGATAAGCTGTAGGATGACATGAGAAAAGGAAAAGGTCATTAAAAAGATAGGAAAGTGAGAAAAGATCAAAGTGGATAACAGAAGAAATTCTGAAGCTTGATCCTGAATGCAGAGTAGCTAAAATAAAATAAAGAGCTGAAAAGAAAATTTCAAGGGCAGTTTGAGAGAAGTGTAATAGGCCTCTAGTTAGAAAATCAAAAGAGAAGAATAAGCTCAGCATATCTTTTTTAAAAAAACATTTTATTAGGAGCTCTTACAGATATTATTATAATCCATAGTTCCATTAGATCAAGAATAGGTGTACAATTACTGCCATCATCATTCTCAATGCATTTTCTTTCTTCTTGAACACCTTATCATCGCCTCTTTATCCTCTCCCTTCCCCATGCTACCCCACCCCTGAACTATATATATATAGTTTATATATAGTTATATATATATATAAAACTTTTGCCATAACTTACACCATGCAATGTATCCATTCACCTAACATTCTGATGTTCATTCCCATCAAGTAGGGTTATATAGTCATCATTGTTATCTGCCCCCCCACCCCCCTTGTTATCCCTGTATCCTCAGGGAATCATTACTCCCATTACTGTTTCTGAGGGATTTATCTATCTTGAGTTTCGTGCATCAAAGGATCTTGTTTGTGCCAATGTACATATGCAGGTCTAGCAAGATTAGTGAAGTAAAACTAGGGCCATAATAGTGGGAGGAGGAAATTTTTAAAGAACTAGAGGAGAGTTTGAACTTCTGATACCTATTCCTCTTTGACACCTCATTATCACACAGGCTGGCATGCTTCTTCCACGTGGACTTGGTTGCTTCCCTGCTAGATGACTGCATGTTTAACTTCAGGCCTTTAAGACGACAAAGGAAAAAAATAAAATAAAATAAAAAAGACGACAAAGGCTATATTTTCTGATACCCTTGCACCATCAGCTCAGCATATATTAAAGCAAAAAACAAAAAAAACAAAAGAAAAAAATAAAAGCTTTCATTTGCTGTATTTGAAAATGCAATTGGAAAAATATGGAATGATGGAGGAATGATAAACAGAAGATAAAAGGAATACACAAAGTAACCAAAAAGAAAAAAGTCAACATTCAACCATTTTAAGAAATACCCAATGGTACTGAAGGAAGAAGTCCAAGATACACTACAAGCATTAGGCTACTATAACAAGGATCCAAGAACTGATAGAATACCAACTGAAATATCTACATACGTTGCTGAAGCACTGTAAGCACACATTCACCTATGCCAAGAAATCTGGAACAGAGCTACCTGGCCAACTGACTGTAAAAGATGAATATTTATACTCATTCCAAAGAAAGGTCACTACAAAATGAGACAATTAACAACATAATTAATATGACATGCAACTGAAATTTTCCTGAAGATAATTCCACAATTGTAGCAGTAATAATATCAATGGTGAGCTGCCAGAAATTCAGTCAAATTCATGGAATAAGGAATATCATTGTTAGTGCCAGACGAATTTTCCTTGAAAGCAGAGAATACCAGAAGATTTTAACTTGTGTTTGATTGGCTATGCAAAGACATTCAACTGTGTGATCATAACAAATTATAGATAGCCTTGAGAAGAACGATAGTTCAAAGCATTTCATTGTACATGTGTGAAACATGTAGATAGATCAAGAAACAGCTTTGCAATCAGAGTAAGGAAATACTGTGTATTTTTAAATCACAAAAGATGCACCAGACCCAAGCCATAGTATTTTCAATTACCTTATATTTATGTGAAAATTGATAATGGAATAAAGAAGACCCAGGAACAATCAATACATTTGAATTACGGAGTAGGTGATGAATATTTAAAGTACCAGGAACTACCAGAAAACAAACAAATCTCACTTGCAAGAAGCATAGGCAGAATGCTCCTTAAAAGCAAGGATGGTCAGACTTTCTTCTCTCAGTTACTTTGTAGCTATTATTAGGAGAGGCCATTCCATGGAAAAGGGCATCATGTTTTGTAAAGCGGAAGGGCAGTGAAAAAGAGGAAGGCTGTCCTGGTGGGATAGATGGACACAGTAGCTGACTCAGTAGCCCCAAACATAGCAATAATTGTGAGGATGGCACAGAACCTGATAAAGGGTTTTTTGACATATAAACGGAACTGTGACGACAACATGAGCAAACTATTGACTGAGGCAGAAACATCAAAAGAAGATGGGAGGAACACACGGTCATCGTACCAAGAAGAATAGGTCAACTTTGAAGTCATTATACAAAGTAGCATATGATCAGGAAACAAAGGTGGTGAAGGAAGTTCAAGCTGCCCTGAAGACAAGTCTACCCAGCAAACAAGTCTCCACGAACTGGCCGAATACCGACTGAAATGTGTAAGAAGCTGCTGAAGCACTAGAAGCATTCACTTGTCTGCTCCAAGAAATTTGGAAGACAACTACCTAGCCAACCAACTAGAAGAGATCCCTATTTGTGCCCATTTCAAGGAAAGATAACTCAACAGAACGCTGACTTATTGAATAATATTGTTAGCATAACAGGCAAGTAAAATCTTGCTAAAGATAATTTACAAACTAATGCAGTGTTTCCTCAACAGGGAGCTGCCAGGAATCCAAGAAGGATTTAGAAGAGTACATGATACAAGGGAAATCATGGCTGACATACGATGTAGCTTGGATGAAAGCAGAGACTATCAGAACGGTGTTTAGTTGCGTGTTCTATTGACTATGCAAAGGCATTCCACGATGTGGATCCTATGAAACTATGGATAACATTGAGATTGAATAGGAATTCCAGAAAACTTCATTGTGCTTGTGCTCCTGCGAAAGAAAGCTATACATGGATCTTGAGACAGTCAGTTGAACAGAGTAAGGATATACTGAGTGGCTTAAAAACCAGGAAAGATGTGCTCGGGATTCTATCCTGTCACCATAAAGGTTCAATTTGTAGGCTAAGCAAAAACTCTGAAACACCAGACTGTATGAAGAAGCATGTGACGTCAAGATTGGGGGAAGGCCTTGGAACAACCTGTGTCGACATGCTGCTGACACACCTTTGCTTGTGAACGTGAGAACTTGAAGTAATGGATGACTAACATCAAGGACTGCAGGCATCTGTACTTACTATAGCTCAGTGTAATGGAAATCAAAATACCCACAGACAACAGAGTGATAAACAGAGAAGAGACTGGAGCTGTCAAAGATTTCATTTTGCTTGGATCCACAATCAATATGACCAGAAATCAAACAACAGATTGGATTAGGCAAATCCACTGCACAATAACGCTTTAAAATGTTAAGAAGCAAGAAAGCACTTTGAGGACTACGGTGTACTTGAACCACGTCATGGTATTTTCAATGGCCTCATAAACAGGTAAAAGTTGGACATTGAAGGAGAAAACCACAAAAGAACTGATGCATTTAAATCACAATGTTGATGAAAAACATAGAAAGTAACATGGACTGCCAGATTATAAACAAATCTGTCCTGAAAGTGGTATACCCAGAATGCTCCTTGGAAATAACCATGATGAAAGTTCATCTCATATACTTTGGACATATTATCAGGAGAGACCAGTCCCTGGAAGGACATCATGCTTCATAAAATAAAAGGGTCTGGAAAAGAAGAAGATCCTCAGTGAGTTGAACTCACTGACACTGTGGCTGCAACCCTGAGCTCAAACCTAACAATTGCAATGATGGCCCAGGACCAAGGGAATGAGTGATTCGGCCTGTTGTACTTCAGGGCACCACGAATTGGAACCCACTCAATGGCACGTCTCAATAACATCTTAATATTGAATGAGTCCTGGTAGCACAGTGGTTGAAACATTTATTTGCTAGCTCAATGGTCTTCAATTTGAACCTATTAGCTGCTCATAAAGATTTACAGTCTCAGAAACTTTATGAGGGAAGGAAAGCCCACAGGATTATTATGAGATGAAATCTACATCACAGCAACGGGTTTGACTTAGACTCATGTGTGAAGACATTAGGCAAAGAAACAAGCTGACAGATGCATGGCTGTAATATTAAATTAAATGTAGTGGGGGAGTTGAGGGGCCAGCCTCCACCTGCCGCTACTAATACTACCCATGGGTTCAGTAAGCACAATTGTACAGTTGAGATATATAAGTATTATATTAAAGTCATCGAGAGCATGAGAGATGCTACAATAATACCGTCAGACATATTACATAGTAGCATTGCTCACCTCCACCCCGCTTGGTGGTCCTCGTGGGGAGTGGTGGGGGGGGGACCGGGCCACCAGAGCAGGTGCCACACCTCTCTCACAGGAGTAGCCGCCCTCGTCTTCCTCCCTCCCTGGGAGCCGCCCTGCTCAGAACAAGGGAACCTCCTTATTTATTGCTAACCACGCATCATATTACTTTAGGGGGATACATCACAGCATCATGCGTCACAGAGAGGGGCAATACAATTCACAACAACCTACATCATAGGGAGGGGTTGCAACATAGGCAATACTAGCAGTAGGAAGGGGATAACCTAGGGGTGAATGCACAATAGTAAAATGAGGGAATTGGGGAGCATGTGTGGCAAGATGGGTGGACCCTGGACTCGATAAGCTTAGTCATCATAGAGTGGTCCTGGGCTTGCCTTTGGGCGCTGCTTCAAAGGAACGACAGCAGAAGGGACTGGGCCCTACTTAGGGTGAGTCAGACTATACAGTCTGGCAGCTCTAGATGGCTGATGTTAAGGAGGATAACCTCTGACCTGCTTTCGCTGACCGCCTAGTGTACAGTCATACTCAAGCAGCTAAGTCTGGTACATATTATTTGGGGGAGACAGCTTGAGAGAAATCCTTCTGTGCCCCACACATGGCGGACCCTATGAACTCTTTATAGCTACATAGAATGGGGATGCAAAGTTTAGTAGACTAAGGCACATGAGTTAAATAGAAAGACTTCAGAGGAGCTCTGACTACTTTCTCAATAAGCAAGTCTTTCTCACCTAAAATAGACTAGGGGTTCCCAATAGCAGGAAAATACTGTATGTCTCCCACTCATATATCAGCGTTCTCTGGCATGATCTTGGCCCTCTGCTCTCTGCTCGTGTGTGTGTGCTGAATCCTTTCCTCACCATGAAGCAGTCCAATCAAGTCTGAGCTTGGTGAAGAAGTAAGCTGACTTGGTATTTGAAACCTCTTTGCTTCCAGAACGTTCTGGATGATTTGGCATTGGTAATTGCTTTCTCCAAAAAGTCTAGTCTGACTCTCTACAGTGTTCCATGGGGATTTGCTGGGTGGGGATGGAGTCTCCTCTGTTCCTTGAGCAAAGAAAATTGCTTGCTTCCTTAGCAACCTTATGAGGATGGCATCTGAGTAGAATTAATCAAGTGCAGAAATCAGATGCCCCATGCCTTTGGCTACATATTTTTTGCTAGACATCAATATCATGAATATCATATCCACATCCACTGGCTGTTGTGGGATGGGTTCTCACTCCTGGGGGCCTCATGTGCACAGGATTATAGCTACGTTCCCATAGGTCTTCCATGGCTGAGGGTCCGGTGGATCATCACTTCTGAGCTGTCCATCAGTGCATGCCAACCACCCTCCTCATGTTTACACCATCCAAGGTGCTCAGTTCATGGTTATCACCATAAAAATCCCAACATTTGTTACATTCATAAGTTTTCCATATAATAAAAAACATCAATAGCTCTAGTTCAAACTCCTTCATCGGACGTTGAAGCTCTTCCTTGTAGAAATCCTATATTGTCCAATGTACTCGTCACTCACTCATCCCATGTGACTATTGAGCATGTGAGATGTGGCCGGTCTGAACTGGGATGCACAAGAACTTTTCAAGATTTAGCATGAGAAGAAAATTGAGAAATAGCTCATTAATTAAATGAAATATCTCATTAAAATTCATTTCACTTGTTTCTTTTTAGGTTTTTATTATGTTTTTACTGATATACTAGAAAACTGGAAGTTTCATTTTCTTTTATTGGCTGGCACTGGTCTAAATCTGGTTTCACAGTCTAAAGTCTGGCTATAATTTAAGGTTTCTGTACTTTGGCGATAGCGCATTCTAAAGATTCCACACTGCCTGCGTGTTCCCTTGATTTACAAACATTGCTTTTCTCCAGCTTCCACCACCCAATAATTTACAAAACATACCTAATCCCAGCATCCATTGGTAAATAGTGAAAAATAAAATTTGTATTTCACCTTTTTTGCAAAGTCATTTGTGTTCCTCAAGATAATTGATTGGGAAAATTCTATGCCCCACGCTTACATTTCATATTAAACAATCTCAAACAAAACTTGACTCACTGCCATTGACTTGATTTTGACTGCTAGCAACCCTCTAGAACAGGGTGGAACTGTCCCTGTGGGTTTCTGAGACTGCAAATGTTTACAGGAGTAGAAAGACACATTTTTCTTCTGTGAAGCAACCAGTGAATTCAAACTTTAGACCTTGCAGTCAGCAGCTCAGTGTGGAACTCCCGACAAGATCGGTGCTCCTTACTGAACACTAGACTGAAATACTTACGATGTCTAAAATCTCCTTGAGGCCAGGGACTATGACCTATATACTTTAACATAGTACTTCATTTGCAACTAGTGTTTGATGAACAAATCAAATTATATATTTCCATTTTTTGTTCTTAATTAGAATTAAGTAATATTAGTGCATAAGGATTTTGAGATTTCAGTTATACGGAAGTAAGTAAAATATAAGAAAAAAAGTAAAAATTAGAGACTAAAATGGAATGGTTATCAATAATTTTATTATCATTAACTACAGTTGTTTTTACAGAAAAGCAAATAAGCAAAACAAATCAAACCCCTTTGTTGGACTTCAATAATTACTAACATTT
>NW_022103907.1:14829946-14830849 GCF_000313985.2 Echinops telfairi | reverse complement strand
TTTGTCAGAATATCAGGTCAGAGTAGAGACCGGCACACAGGAAAGAAAGGAGGGACGGTGCATTCTGAAACGGCAGACATAATCTCATATGGCAGCTCTCTGCTTTTGCCCTGAATTGAAAAATCTAAAACCACATTTTGGGATTTTATCTTCTCCACACCACCATGTTATTTTCAGTTTAAATCTATTGTGCCTGGATTATTAAATATTTCCCTAACTGGGCTCCCTTCCTCTCTTTTCTTCCCTTTTCAAAGACACCTACAAAACAGTTACCGATTAATTTCCCTAAAAAATGATTTCACATAAACCAAATGCTCTGCTGAAAACCTTTTCTAGTGTCAATAAAGTTAATAGAATAAAATTCAAAGCAATGTTCAGGGTCCCACTGAGATCCTTCTCCTTGGCCTGTACAACTGCCATGCTTTCCGCTACCTTCCACTGTACATAGCTTTGTCTAGAGAGCCAAACGTGCATACTAGGGCCAAGGACACTAACCCAAGTTCTTCCTTCAAACTTGCCACAGGTATTCTTAACATTCTCTCCAAATTCATACTATTCTTTAAGATTAATGTCCGCTTCACTCCACTCTTCACCTACGCAATGCTCTATCTCGTCTGCTAAATGCAGTTCAAGTTTTACCACTGCCCTGAGCCTTGCTAACCATGTCAGCAAGAGATCTCCCCTGCCATATGCTAACCATTGGAAAGTCGTACTATTATTATGATTATAGAGCATGCCTGTGTTACATTCCAAATAAATATATTTTGTTTTCTCAAAAAGCTACTAGAGAATGAGGTAATGGACTACATATTTTATATAGTGTATGATTGCTAATATGGGTTTGTAAATTTAGTCAGAGTTCTGTATAACTTCATTCCATTTTTCTTTTTTTTCTTTTTTTTT
>NW_022103907.1:14826390-14828334 GCF_000313985.2 Echinops telfairi | reverse complement strand
TGAGCACGCAGCCTCCTCAGCCTAGCAGAGCAAGCAGTGCCAGATGGGTATCCTGACACAGCCATCTTTGAGAAAGTAATTCTTTCTTCCAGACCCAGCTGTCCTGTCCCCAGCTGAAGTCTGATCTGAAAAAACTCCTTCCAGGAACAGTCACCATCACCCCAGAAACCTTCTAGCACCTCCCTTCAGCATGCAGCACCCCTGGTCCCTATCTCCTGAATTCCTTGGCTGCCAGAGGGTGCTGACCCATACTGGGTCAGACAGCAACAGTTTTTCCTTTTCATGACTTGTTCTATTTTCTGCTTCTTCCTTCCTTCCTTTTCTTTTCCTCCTTTCTTTGTTTCCTTTTGGGGAATTCCATTGTCTTTCCTCTCCCTATCCTTGTTCATGATTACTTTTTCCATTTTCCTTTTCTTTCTATTCTTACAGTCTCACTATTTTTCTCTTACCTTTTTTCTTACTCTGTTCTTTTCTCCGACATCTTAGTTTTGTTTATTGTACTCTCTGCTTGTGTTTTTATTCTTCTCATTTCCTTCCCTTATTTTCCATTTTCTTTAGAATTATCAAGTTCTTTCTTGTGCTTTAGCATGCTGGTTTTCGTCCATATATGTTTCTTTTTTACTTATTATTTAATTTTTCTGTTGCTTACACTTTTCTCCTTCTTCACGCCCAAGAAGAGACAGAAACCATACCCTCAATCCAGCCATAGCCAGGCATCCTGTGGCCCTATTCATGGTAAAGACCACAATCCATCCCTGACCCACCAAACTGATTATCTACAGCAGTCAGCACCAGCAAACCTACGATTGACTGTACTACATGAACAGTGAACAGAAAACTCCACACTCGCCTGTTGTCTATCACACTCACCAGGAGGCAAGTAGTGTCTTAGAATATGCCAAGATACAATCATAAATTTAATACAAATGCAACAACATAACAATGTCTCAAGAATAACAGACAATTTCAGTTCACAAGAAGAAACAGGAATGGGTGATCCAAACAACGTACCAGAATGCAGTGCCACACAAATCGCTCTGAGGAAGAAAAGGCATTGCAGAGGCATTGAAAGAAAGATCAAGAACACATCTGACAAAATCAAGGAGAAAAAAACAAAAAGCTTCAGAGAAACGGAATTCCTCAAGAGCATATGGACAAATATAATGAAAACTGAGAACATATGGAAACAGAAAATTGATTAATTTAAATCAGAAGATTAATTTCAAGATTATAGAAACAGATAAGGCATAGGAAGGATGAAAGGATAGAATCGAATTAATAGAAGTTTAAATTAGTGAGATTGAAAATAAATCTCTCAATACTAATCTGCTGAAGAAACAATCAATAAAAAGAACAAAGAAAACCAAAAGGAGCCAGGAATCATGTGGGACAACATCAAGAGAAAATTGTATGTGTGATCACAATTTCAGTACAGGGAGAGACAAAAATAATTGTTGGCATGTTGTTGGAAGGAAATTCTCTAGTATTGTGAAAGACAAGAAGACATTAGTTCAAGAAGCCGAATGAATTCCAGATAGAATAGACTCCAAAAGTAAATCACCAAGATCTATCTAAATTAAATTTCCCCAAACTAAAGAAAGACCAGGAAAGAATGGTGGAAGCACCTAAGGAAAAAGGAAAAGTTACCTACAAACCACTGTCTTCGAGTAAATTCTGAATTATAGTGACCCTATAGGACAGTCTCAGAGACAGTAACTCTTTACAGGAGTCAAAATTCTCACCTTTCTTCCGTAGAGTGGTTGGTGGTTTCCAACTGCTGACCTTGTGGTTAGCAGCACAACATATAACCAAAAGTTACATAACTATAGAACTTATTATATAATGATAATAAGTTTTGATTTCTCAACAGAAAGCATTCAGACAAGAAGGCAAAGGAATGACATACAGAATTTCCCAAAAGACAAAAATGCCAACAAAGAAGTA
>NW_022103907.1:14820205-14825185 GCF_000313985.2 Echinops telfairi | reverse complement strand
TCTTAATTATTTAATATGGGCCTTGTCACCATAGCCCTCATATTACAATGTATTGTAAATCTTATCCTCTATAGCTGTGAAGAGAGTTCCATTTTGGATTGAGTGATCTGTTATGCTCATGATAAAAGATTAAAGTTGAATACATGTTGAGTCCCTGCCCTTCTAGAAGGTGTGAATCAGATCACAACCCTTAGTTTTACTGTGGGGTATGATCTATAGATTAACCATCACCTTTGATATCTGTGCTGAAACAGGAACTTACTTCATATCATTCAGCTGTCCCCTTACTAGACAAACCAACATATATAGAAGTGATGCTCATGTCCTCTACTTAAACTTTTGACATCAGAAGGAAAAAGCTACATCTCCATCAAAGCTCTGGATCTGGGCATGGTGTCATCTTTGTGACCTCCAAAGACTAGTACCAAATGCACTCAGTCATCAACATCAGTCAGATACAGGTAACTGGCCTAAAGACCACTGGCCTAGCACTTGAGTAGCCATTTTGGTGACATACACGTGGTGCACTTCTTTGTTTGGCTAATCAGATCAAATAAGAACTTCTTCCACTTTCTGACACTCTCCATCTCTGTAGCTATCTTGAGAAACTTTGGCAGAGTTCATCTTTTGCTCTGGAATCTGCATCTGACATGCCTCCTCCTGACCTCTGTTTGGGAGATTTAAGCTAGCAGGCTATAGTTCAACTTGATTCACTCACTTTGGCAGCTTTGTAAGTCAATATCCTAATTTTGAGTGCTTGAGAAAACCCTTCAGAGACGTGTCTGGACTATGAATTTGGGACTGTGAAGCCTCCACAGCAGCATGAGTGGTTTCCTTGATGATTCATGAGTTCTGTGAGATGTTGCCACAAAGTGTGGAACCCTTAGGCATATGAAGAGAGAAAGAGGAACCCTTGCATCAATAGTAAGAGGTTTTAATACACCACTTTTGAGGAAGGGTAGAACAGGTAGAAATTAACTCAAGAGAGACACAGGTTCACTGACGACACAATCAGCCAACTTGATCTCATAGGTGTATATAGATACAGGACGATATACATTCTCTTCTAACACACATGGAATATTCTCCAAAATAGACCATATATTACGTCACAAAGCGAAGATCAATATGAAAACAACAAAATACCACGAAACACTTTCTCATATTGCAATATTACCAAATCAAACACCAGAAATTGGAAGATCAAAAAAGAATACATAGAAATTGAATAACATTATACTTCCAAACTACTGGGTAATAGAAGAAATAGAAATGAGACTTTAAAATCTCTTGAGTTAAATTAAAATAAAGACACACCATAGCAAAAGCGGTACACAGAGAACAATTTTATAGCAATAAATGCACACTTCATAGAACGAGAGAAGCAAAACTAACACCTTAACATCTCTAACAATGATAAAAAGAGAAGCAAAATAAGCTATTGTCACAAGAAGAAAATGAATGATAAATATTAGAATATAAAAAATGAAACAGAAAACATAAGTACCATAGAAAAATTACAAAACCTTTAAGGTTATTCTCTAGAAGATTAATAAAATTGGCAGACCACTGGAAAATCTAACAAAGGAAACAAAATAAACAATGCAAATAATATGAATGAAAAATGAAATGGGTAACATCAGAGTGGAACAAATGGGGAAAAAAGGATAATGATAAGATACTATGAAGAACTGTACGTCAAAAAATTTAAAAACATAGAATAAATAGACAAATTCTTAAAAAGCACTACCCATCTAAACTAACAGAGACCAAAATTAAAAATTTGAACAGATCCATAGCAAAAAAGACAATGATTACTTCATTAAAACATTCAACCATCTCAGCCCCAAAGTAAAAGTGTAGGCCTAAGTGGCTTTACTCTGTAGTCTACCAAACATTTAGAGAAAGGTTGACACCAATTCTACTCAAACTATTCCACAGCATAAAAAAGGTGGAATGCTCCATAATTAATTTTATGAAGTATAATGTTGATTCCAAAAGTACACAGTTATATCACTGAAAAATAAAATTATATACCAATGTGTCTCATAAATATAGACTAAAACTTTCTCATGAGAATTCTTGCCAAGAGTACCCAACAATATATTAGAAAAGGTACATCTGGTCCAAGTAGAATTCATAAAAGGTATTCAAGAATGATTCAGCAGAGAAAAGTAAAAAAACAAACAAACTCATACACCACATAAACTTTTTAAAGAGGAACGAAGTATATGACCATAATGATGACAAAAACATTCATTTTAAAAAATCCAAAACCCATTTCAGAATAAAATGCACAGTGAGGTAGTTAGTTTATTGTGCCAACCTGGCCGATAAACACATGTGGGGTTAATTGAAGGGCAGAGGGATAAATGGCTCAGTGACCCTCACCTTTCTAATTCTCAGGTCTCTTGCTTTGTGATGGTCGGAGCAGGGTGCAGCTGCCTTAGTCAGTTCCCTGCTTTAGCTGGCAAGGTTCACTTCCTGCAAGACATCCCTGAGGAGAAGCCACATGGACCTACCCCAAGGCAGTCCTGGGTGTTGGAGCAGCCATGTGGAGACCCCTGCCAGTGCTGAGATGCTTCCACGTTCACTGGCTCGGCTTTCCTCCTGCAGTCGGCATCATTGCGTGTTTTGTGAGTTGGAGGAGGACTTTGTAGATTGCTGTTGGACATATGGGTTAATGTTGGACTTGTAAGCTTGGGCAGCACTGAGTTGGTATGTTTTCTTGATGTGCACTTAACCTTTATATAAAACTCTCTCTTATACATGAATTTCTGTGGATTTGTTTCTCTAAAGTACCCAAACTAACATGCACAGCATAATAGGAACAGAATACTTAACACAAGTATTCATGCTATTTTTGGATGTCAGTTTAGAGACGCATTGGTTTCTTTTTCTTTTAAAGGATTTAAATATGCCTGTGAGGTAGACAAGTTCTTTCAGTAATGCATCTGTCTTAAAAAAAGGAGGAGGGGTACTTTCTGCACATGTTGAGTAGATCAATTTTGGAGTTAGGAATAATATTAAATTTTAAAATCTCTAGTGGCCATCTCCCCAAATCATTGAAACTCTACAACGATGTCGTGCAAATGCTTCACCACTATACAAGAAATGTTTTCTAATGCTTCAAGCATTTTCAAGGAAAGTTGGAAAGACCTCAAAGATGAACCAAGAGAGGGATATCATCATCCTGGAATCTCAGTTGTTCTCAGCATTCCTAATGCTGTGACCCTTTAATGCAGTTCCTCATGTGGTGGTGACCCCCAACCATAAAAATATGTCCATTGCTACTTAATAACTATAATTTTTCTACTGTTATGAATCGGGTGATCTCTGTGACATAGTTGTTTGACACCCCCCCCAAGGGGTCACGACCCACAGGTTGAGAACTGCTGCCCTAGTTGAATGAAGAAGCTCGTGGGTAAAGTTCAGCAACCTGTAAAGGAAGACTAAATAAATACTATTGATATGATAGCTATAGAATATGGAATTTCACATAGTTTGGAATTTTCCATTTTAAGTGAACATCTTGGCTTCTGTAACTTTAGGCCCAATAGGTGCCAAAAACATTGGGTGAAGGTCAGCTAGTTGAAGGAGCTTATTTCTCCACTATTCTTTTAAGCATGACTAAAGCTAATAAAGACAATTTCATGTATCAAATAATAACCAAGAAGGAGTCTGAAATTTACCAGTATGATCCAGAAATAAGTTCCAATCCAAACAGTGGCTTCTGTGGAGATATATTGAGCCAGTTATAAATGAAAGGCAGAGAGGTCAGCTCAGAATATTCAGATGACTCTTTTAGGGATGCCCAAGGGATAACTTTAATACATTTTCTTGAAGCACAAAAAACAATCACAGAGATTTATTAGAAAGAAGCCTTAAGAAAATTGAAAATTGTGTTGGTGGGGGAAAAGACAGGAAATTACATGGAGGGATTTTATTTGATCTGAACAATGCACCTGTGTTCATTGTTTGTGAGTAGCTGGGACTGCCCTGTGAGAATTTGATTGGGAACTTTACCCCAGAGTGGGTAAACTTTACCCCAAAGTGGGAACTTTACCACGGTTAAGACCCTGGTGTTTCCCTTTCAAACATCTTTTTAATCTCAGTACTCAAAGAACGTTGTAAAGGAACACAATTTGAGTCCATAGAAGATATCCAAATTGGTGTTCATTGAAGATCTCAGAATTCCTAAGAAGGGTTAGAAAAACTAGAACACTGCCCCTAGATGTGTATAGACTTAGATGGAGAACATGTAAAGAAATCATAACTTCACATCTGATATTTTATTTAATACAGTTTCTTCTGATTTTGTAGCAACATTTACTGATTTACCTAATACGTCAAGATTCTTTCACCACCCTGATGGCATTTTAAAATGCACACTGCTTTTTCTTCAGAAGTGTAAGACTTATTTTGGTATGTTGGTCTCCTAATGGTCCCTACAGTCACAAAGATAAATAACCATGAAGAAATAATATGGTTTAGATTGCTGTACCAGAAATTCACCTGATTTTCTGAACAAAATAGAAAGTTTTATTAATTTTTAAATACAATAAAATTAAGTGTTATATGATGAAATATAACTTAACAACTAATTTCTTAATTAGCAGGTTAAATATCTTATATAATTAAAAAGTCAAATCTGCATTTATTGATTCACTGCCATCGAGTCAATTCTGACTCATGGTGACCCTCTGGGACAGGGTAGAACTGCCCCCTGCATGTTTCCTAGACTATCACTCATTAAGGGAGTAAATAGTCTAGTGTAGCTTTATTGGAAAATATTCAGTATAAAAGGTAATGTGTGCGTTTTTAAAATATATTATAAGTAAAAAACATAAGTATAAAATAAAATATATTATAAGTGAGATAAAACAGCCGAATAGCTTAAGTTAAAGAATCAGACTGATTTCATAGGAGCAGATACCGAGACTAACACTATGGGAAAGAAGAGTTGCTGTGGTCAAGATG
>NW_022103907.1:14817273-14819241 GCF_000313985.2 Echinops telfairi | reverse complement strand
TTTTTTTAACTTCTTTACTGAACAGCATACAGTTAGATGTTAGTCATGGTGACTTTATTTTTCAGTACTCATAATATATCTTCTTACCAATCACCTTTTTAGACCCTCTTACTTGCTCTGTCTTTTAAAATTAGTCAAAGTCCAATTAGGAAATTTAATAAAGAATTTAAAAATAAGTCCACTTCTTCAAAGACAAAATTATGCTGACTTGCATTTATGTTTTTCAAATTGTAGTATATCCTAAAATTATTTTTGTGCCTCATTGCTGAAGAGTCTGGAAATGTGGACGTTTCCAAAATGAAAACTACTAGACAGTTTCATTTTGAGCCTTGGATCTCTCTAGCTCTCAATCTCTCTTTCTTCTTTCTCAATCACTATCAAATCCTTGAAAAATGTGAAAGCCTACTTTTTCCATAGTAGAATATCCTAGTTTGAAATAGCAAGGTATGATATTTTTCAGTACAAAGGAAGGTCACCCATCCTCCTTTAAAGTAATACTGTCTCAGGATGCATTAGTATTGTTTTCAGCTCTCACATTCTCAGTCTACATTCTCTCCTCTACATTCTGTCCCTGAACTAAAATAATACAAGCTCCCAATGTGTCCTTTAGCTCTGTAGTGAATGACAGACCTAAAAAAGTGATGACGGGACTAATGGAAAGTGAACAAAGCAATGAATCTAACAAATTCATTGTGATGTTCTTATATAGCAAAAATGAATGTATTGAGGAACAAAGGGCATGCATGAACTATCCTCGGTGTCCTATAAATTAGAGTCTGCAAAATCTGGACAGGAAAGACCAATAAGAATAATACAATGATTATAGGTTATCATAGCTGTAATAAGGAAACAATGAGGATGTTATACGAGATGGAAACAGGATGAGAGTGTGAGCCTCCCTGCCTTCATTTCCTAGTGTGACTGTAATTGAATTATCAACAGTGGGTGTCTTTAAAGAATAGTGATTTCTTTTTTCACTGTTGAGGAGGATTTTGCTATTGTTAAATTCATTGTTATCAAGCCCATTCTGACTCAGACTTTTTTGAGGCTGAAACCCTTCATGGCGAGCAGTTAGCTTAATCTTTCTCACATGGGGTAGCTGGTGGGTTTGATCTGTGAACCTGGCAGCTATCAGTCTATTCTTTACCCAAGAGTGCCAAAGTTCGCATGGAAAGCTCATGAATTATAATTTGCATAGTGAAGTAGTCTATATGGTTTTCTCAGGAGTCTTTGTAGAAAGAGATCACTATACTTTTCTACTATGGAGCTGCTAGTTGGGTTTGAACAGCCAACCTTTAGGTTAACAGTCGATCATAAAACCATTTGTGTCATTCCTGAGACCAGTTGTACAAGTTCAGAACATCAACTTTAGAGTTGTCCTCTGTCTGCTCTGGAAGAGACCCTTGTCTCCTTCAGCTTCTGTAGCCTGAGCATTCATTGATTCTTTGGCAATTTCTTGGTTCATGTAATATCTAGCTCCCCTCATTTGTACTTCTTTATCCCTGTGCCCTTTCACATCTCTGAATCAATTAGGATCCAGACACACCATACTAAACCACATTAACACAACACAGAAAACCATAAGTATAGGGGTCAGGATGACACGTATTTTAGGGGTTTCAATTCCGTCCATAGTGCCAACTTAAAGTGATGTATAATGGAAGATATACTCTTAAGAGTTAAATAAAAAACATTATATGAGTATGGAACTTGTCGCTCAGGAAAGAAAAGGTTTAATATATTCTTGAGAGTAATAGCCAGCCAAGATGATTGATCATAAAGGGCCACATGGACTAAGATAGAGAAATAAGCTACAATTTAGAACAGACCATGCCACACAAGAGGCAAAAGACCATGGTAAGGAGTTTAGATTCTATCTTAAGAATGATGGAAACATACCCTATTTACTTGAGTATAAGCCAACCTGAATATCAGCCGAGGCACCTAATTTTACCACAAAAGCTGCAT
>NW_022103907.1:14814081-14816701 GCF_000313985.2 Echinops telfairi | reverse complement strand
CAATGAATGTACAAATGTCCTTTACACAATTGATGTATGTATGGATTGTGATAAGAGTTGTATGAGCCCACAATAAAATGATAAAACAACAACAACAAAAATGTGCTAAAAAACTCGGCTTATCCTCGAGATAATATATGTATTTTAGGAATTTATATTTTAGGATTAGAAGAAATTGGAGTAGTCCTGGAAATGAAAACAAGTGGCAAGAATGAGGACGGCCTTAACATGTGTCCCTAAAATTTGGTATGAGCGCTAGCTGAGAAAATGGATGTGAATTACTTACTAAGGGGCAAGTAAAAGATGATGTTTATCTGTTTTGGTTTTGTTGGTTGGTTTGTCTGTTTGCTTTGTGTATGTTTTTATTTTTACTAAGAGAATAGAAATGTGGGGATGGGATTGTGAAAGTTGGGCATAAAATATAATTCTTAAAATATGAAGGTTAAGGTGTCAATTAAATTTAGTCATTGAAAAATTGATAGGCAAGAGGATGCAAACCTGTGGCTCAGAGATGAATGGGCTATAATTATAAATTTGTATGGACAGGTGGTATAAACAGTAGAAGAGGAAAGAAAGTAAAGGGAGAGTAAGGTAAAGAAAAAGAAACCTGATTCCGGGCAACATTTGGCAGGAGAGGGGCACCGAGAAGGAAGCACTGGTGAATAGAAGAAAGAAAACCACATGACTGTGGTATAGAAACTTAAAAAAAAAAAAAGTTTAAGGGGAATTAGTGATAAATTATTCTGAATGTTGACAAACAGTAAACATTGAATATAGAAACTATAGTCTTAGATCGCTTATCATATAGCCATTTCACTGATAAAATAAAAATGGAATCCAAATCATAATCACTTCGCATTCAAAATGGTAGTCTGTTACATGAATAAGCTATCTTGCTCCATCAGAAGTGAAATCTACACAAGTGTATACACAAGAAATGAATCCACAAAAGTACAGGGAACAATATAATTGATAAAGAGTGGAAGGTGGATAGGATGTACTCAAAGACTCGCTAGTTCTTCGGGAATGCTGTGTGGGCCACATCTGATCCCTCCCAGTTTCCATAGGCAGAATAAGCCAAAACCTGTGGAGGGATGAAGAGGCTATCTGAAACTATATAAAGGCTCAGTGCCTAAAGGAGGAGGTGAGTTAGAGAAATAATTGGAATGTTAAGCAAGAAATAAGAAAACACTTATTCTCCTAGGAAAAGTTTTAAACCTGATAATAGACATAGAGAAGAAAATTGGGTTTCCATTTTCACCAAGAAAATCGGTTTTGCACACATTAGAGAAATGAAATAGAAAATAATTGGCAACCAGAAGCGTTGCAGCAGTACCTTGACAGGGATTTGCCAGAAATTCAGTCCAGAATCAAAAGAAGACATGAATTAAGGTGTGTCATTGCAGATAACCGAGAGAGTGGGCTGAAAACAGAAAATACTAGAAAGGTGTTTATATGTGGGTTTTTGCTTATGCAAAGGCAGTAGATTGTGCAGACCCTAACAAACTATTGATCATCTTGAGAGGAATGGAAACTGAAGAATACTTCGCTGTGCTCAGGGGGAAGCAGGGCAGGTGACAAGATTCTATTGTGTGACTGCAACAAGGGAGTACTGCATGTTTGAAGATGAAGATCAGCGTGCTTCAAGATTAAATCTTCTCACCAAACTTGTTTAATGTGTATGCTGATCAAATAAGGAGAGGAGCTAGATGATGTGAAGAAGATGGGGCATCAAGATTGGACAAAGACTTAGTAACAACCCAGGATTTGCAGATGACACAACCATGCTTGCCATCTGTGAGGAGAAATTGAATAAGGAAGATCAAGGATTGCCATCTTCAGCATAGATTACAGCTCAGTGTAAAGAAAACCAAAATCCTCACAATTGGACCACTAGGTAACCTCATGATAAATGGAGAAAAGATTGAAGTTACCAAGGATTTCACCTTGCTTGGATCCACAAACAATGTTCGTGGAAGCAGTGATCAAGAGAACAACAAATCACTATACAATGTAAAATATTCAGCACAAGACCGCTTTGAAGTGCTGAAAAGCAAGTATGTTACTTGGAGAAGTAAGATGCACCTGACCCAAGGTAAGTTATTTTCAGTTG
The DNA here is from genome assembly GCF_000313985.2 of Echinops telfairi. Taxonomy (NCBI): domain Eukaryota; kingdom Metazoa; phylum Chordata; class Mammalia; order Afrosoricida; family Tenrecidae; genus Echinops; species Echinops telfairi. The sequence goes on along the minus strand of NW_022103907.1, from coordinate 14,814,588 downwards.
CCTCATCTGCATGTGAAAGTTGGACATTGATAAGGAAGACTGCATATGAGCAGATGCATTTCGTTTTGGTGCTGGTGAAGAATATCAAAAGCGCTAAGGATTCTCAAAAGAATAAACAAATATGTCTTGGAAGAAGTACAGCCGAAGAGCTCCTCAAAAGTAAGGATGAGACTTCCTCTCCAGGACTTTGAACATGCTATCAGGAGAAGTCACACCCTGGGAAAGTAGAGGGGCAGTGAAAAAGAGGAAGCCCCTGAATGCACAGTGGTTGCAACAATGGGCTTACACCTAACAATGGTAAGGATGAGAGGACTCAGGAGTGATTGATTCTCTTGTACATAGAGTCACCAACTACGAGTTGGAACAGATTTAATAGCACCCAGTAACAAGAACAGCAAAGTAAGGCTAAATCCACTAGCCCACAGCCTTTCAAACCTGCCCTGTTGTGCAAATTTTAGACATATTTAGGAACGGATCTTTTGTGTAACCTGAGGCTTGTCTGTAATA
>NW_022103907.1:14808074-14813862 GCF_000313985.2 Echinops telfairi | reverse complement strand
CAGGGTGAAGAAGATGTGGAACAGGCACCATGTAAGTGAGGGTGGTGGGAGCTCTTTACTGGATCCTCCAACAGTTCCTTAGTCTCCCCATCACACTTAGAAAAAGATACATGCCACGTATCACCATGTGGAAAGGAATTAAATAAGAGTAAATGAAAGGGAGAAAGGAGAAGAAAAGTGTTATTAAAAACCAACATGATTCTTCCTTCAATGAAATATCTTAGTAGTGCTTCCGCTCTTTGAAGCAGGGGAAAACCTTGTTTTATTTCATAGGAAAACACTGTAGTGCAGAGAGGTTGAAAAGGGCTTTCAAGGTCACCCAACTGATACATGGTCAAGATTCTAAGTTAGATCTGCCTGACTCTAAAGTCAGGCCAATGTAGTTTCATGATAAGATACTGTTTCTCTATAGTGAACATATATACCTTATAATCTATATTCAGTAAACGGATTGCACAGAATTTAAGGGCAGTTCTCAGGGAATTTATGAAAAAGAGAAGATGGGAAGAGAATGATGAAGCCTAAAGAATGGAAAACAGTGCCCTAAAACCAATCCACTGTCATTGAGTCAATATCAGTTGACAGTGACCTACATATGTTTGGAGCCCTGGTGATATAGTGGTTTACTCTTTGGGTTGCTAATGGTGAAGTCAGCGCTTAGAAACCACTCACTGTTCTGTGGGAGAATTATGAAGCTTTCTACAGCCATAAAGAATTACTCTCCAGGAAACCCACTGGTATAGTTTCACCCTGTCCTATAGGGTCCCGATGGGTTGGAATTGACTAAATGGCAATGAGACATATATGATTTGCAAGACTGTAAATCTTTATAGGCACAGAAGCCTCAATTTTATCCTTCAGAGTGACTGGTGGGCTTGAACCACCAATCTTGCAGTTTGTAGCTCAATGTCTAGCCCACAGCACAACCAGGGCTCATTACAAAACAATGTAAGCATAGGTATATAAAAGTCGATGAAGAATGTGCAATAGAATTCTAATACCGGAAACTTTGCTTTACAGTCAGTGTAGTGGTTACATAACCTGCTGTCAACTTGAGACCTAAGTGTGAAGTGGTGGAGTTTAGCCTGTCAATCAGGTCACAGCTTGATGACCTCATTTGGAGGAACTAAGGAGATAAATAGCTCACTGGAGGCAGGACACAGACTCACTCCCTGCAAGACTTTACTGATGATGAGCCTGATGGAGCTACACTAATGCAGCCAGAGCCCTGGGAGTTGGAGGAGCCATGTAGAGACCCCTACCAGCACTGAGATGCTTCTACCACCACTGGATCCACAAGACTTTCCACCCACTGGACTGTGATCTTCCTGTATTTAGCATCATTGCATTTTTGTGTGAGTCTGAAGAGGAATTTATAGACTGGTATCAACATACGGACTAATATCAGACTTATGGACTTGATCTGGACTGGGATGGGATGTTTATCTAATGTACAACTGCTCTTGTTGTATGTATAAAGCTAATGTATGTCTAATGTATAAAGCTCTTTCTTATTCATATATGAGTGTCTATGAATTTGTTTCTATAGTATACCCAGACAAGCACATTCAGTGATATTTTTATACGTTACATTAAAAAAAAAACCTAAAGATCCACTTCTTGTTCTCAGTTTACTGATTAATACTCTGACCCATTACCTGTTTAAAGCTGTTTAAGTACTTGCACTAAGTTGTCTTGGAAAAAAATTAGCTCTAAGCAGCTGCCTTATAATCACTCATTTTGAATAATGATAAAATGTTTTATAATAATATTAGGGCTTATCTCTACTATAATATAAATTATATAGGAAATATAGCTCTTCTAGTGAATTGTTGCATTTTCATTTTAATCCCTTTGAATCCTGACATGTACTAGAGTTTACAATAATATGTATTTTATGTAAACAGAGACATCACAGTAGATTTCAGGAATTCCAATCTTGGCAGGCACTAGAATCACCTAGAATTCTTGATAAGATATGTGATACCCTTTTATCCTTGTAAGATTTAAGAAATTTAGGAAATATAATTTAGGTTTCAATATTTCTCCAAACATTTTCTCAGTTTTTCTTTAAGGCCATCCTGTAAGGCCATGGATATGTAGACAGATGTTTTTGGCCTCTGACTTTTTGCACCACATTTTATAAGCACATCCAAGTTGTCTCACTTAGGAATCTTGTATGCCTTTCTCAGTATCTCCCTTCCTGCCTTGTCTTCTTAAACCTATCTCTGTTGTCCCAGGAAGTGAGTTTTCCTTTTGGCCTTAGCTTCTCATTTTCTTTGCTGTCTTTCTTTTGCACAAATTCTTGTGTCTTCTCTCTCGTGATTTCTTATTATTGTCTTACAACAAGGGGTCTTCCTTCCCACTAGTGCAGAAAAGATTCTTAACAGATGTAAGACCACCCTTTAGGGTAAGCATAAGCCTTGGAATTAAACTATGTTCTCATATCTCTCAGAGTTGTAGAAAAACAACTTATTTTGACCCAGTTTTTCAAACAAACATTTAATAAGCATCTGCTGGGTAATTATTATGTGCCAGACTCTCTGCTTAGCTCTGCAAAAATAGAGATGAGTAAGCCTAATGCCATTCCCTCCAGTGCCGTACTGGGGGCGATAGGCGACCAAGCAGCACACAGCCAGAACGGAATGTGGTACAACAGAAATACCAACAGAGTGCTGGGGAAACAATGCTTCTTTCCCTGTACGTTTCTTGAGTGCATTTCTGTGGCCTTCTTAGTATAGCACGAAAGACAGAGCAGTAACTGTTGTAAACTTTGTGGGAGAAAGCGCCTGTGCCATTGTTATCCTCTGTCCTATTTAATGATTGTCCTTATCTGTATCTGCGGAAGACCCTTTCTCTCTCTTTAGACTTCCACTTTTGCTCTCTTCTGGTCAATGCACACTGTGTTGGATAGCAAATAGCCACACTTTCCTTTCTGCCACTGGCTTCTGCCTCTCTCCCTCTCCCTCACCGGCTCCCTCTCCTTCTCTTCTGCCCTTCTCTCTCAAACAAGAGGAGCAGGTATAAATTGGATTAAGAAATGAAAAAAACAAAAGCATTTGTTTCTTTTTCATGCGAGAATAAATAGAGACAGGGGAGATGGTAGGAATGGGATATTTGCATTTATAAATGAACAAGGTTTGTATTTGATAACGAAAACCTATCACAGAAGATTTGAAGCTCTGATTTCACAGAGATGTGTCCGTCTGTGTGCACTCACGCATGCAGCCATTGTCGAGGAATGAAAGAGAGCCCTCTTTCCGTATTGACACTCACCTCTGGCACTATTAATCTGGCAATTATTCAGACCCTGAAGATAATAATTTCACTGTAGCCTCTGATCCCTCACTTACAATGCTGCTTAAGTTTCAATTCTGACCCAGATGTCTAAGACCAATATGGTATTGTGAAAAAAAACAAACCAAGGTTTTCTGCTAAGAGCCTTTCCACTGAGCAAACTAAAGAGTGTAGTTTCAATGGTTGCAGCTGCTTGCCCGGGGAGGAGTTCAGCGTCACTACTTTGGGACAGCTTCCTGCGGCTACATGGGCCTTCTTTCTGGAAAAAAGAAAGGAGAGCTACAGTGATGCATAAGGTGGTGTGTGAAAAACTACTTTTGCTTGGGAATATTTAGGTAACTGACGGGCATCGTGTTAAATCGGCCATATGGAGCCTAACATCAGTTGAAGAAAACGTTACAGTTGTTGCTAATATGGGGGGCGGGGTGATAGGTAAGAAAGAAAAGGGAACAACTTCTTCTATCAAACTATATCTGACATACTAAAAATAAAAATTAAAGCATTTATAGAAATTCTCCCCAGAGATCTTTATAAAGGAACGTGTCCCTTCCACCTGGCACCCTCTTTGTGGGTAGATTTTATTTCTACTGTGATGTATACAATGACTGCTATTATCCTGCATGTGGATTTATATAACTGCTCAGGCAATCTCAAGTAAAAATAGTCAGAAAATTCCCTGACCCTGGCGTTGGAAGAAAAGAGTAGCCAGCTAGTCTTGTCATAGACTTTTGTTTAATGTATATGTGTGTAATAAGCTGCGTTAGAGAAGAAAAATTGTATATGTGTACCTCTGAGCATAAAGATGAAAAATAACTTGTATACTGTAAACATATGAAAACGTGTATCAATGCATGTGTTTAGCTACAGATACCAAATTTTTGTTTGCAGCTTTTTTTTTCTCCAGTTCACTCATGTATGTGATAAATTATGTTGACCTTTAATTGAGTCATTTCTAATGGATAGAAATGTCCTAGGGGGTAAGAACTGGTGGACAGATATAAATGTGAGTCATGACATATTGCCCCATAACCCTTTGGCCTTTGCAAATAATGCTCACACCAGAAGCAAGGCTATCGAATGAGAAAAATGAGATATTTACTCTCTCTCCACTCAGTGGCAATATACTTGGGAAAGGTAGGCTAACTTACTGTCTGTAGTAACACTACTAAGGAAACCAAGAGATATAGTCATGTGGTCAAGGACATAGTTAGTTGTTTTAACTCCAATTATCATTCAGAGTTGGCTTGTTTGTTAATTAGTTCTGTTATATTAATACTATTGTGAATGCTCATGGAAAAAAAAGGACAGAGACGGCAGTCTTCTAAAGGTGCTGTGGATCAACAAACATGCTTTGATAAGAATGAGATTGAGAGAACACTTCCTTGCACTTACGTGGCACCTGTACATGGATCAGAGAGAAGCTGTGTGGCCAGAACAAGGGGGCACTTCATAGATTAAAATCAAGAAAGGTGTGACACAGAGTTGCATCCTCTGACCATACTCATTCAATCCGTACATTGAGCAAATCATCAGAGAAGCTCGATATATGAAGAAGAATGTGGCATCGGGCTTGGAGGAAGGCTTACGAACAACCTGAGATAGGGATGCGGCACAATCTTGTTTGCCGAAAGTGAGGAGTGAAGACTTGCTGAGGAAGACCAGGGATTGCAGCCTTCAGTAAGGATTAAAACTACGTAATGATTATAAGGAAGATCAAAATCCTCACAAATGTTGCATACAGGTCACATCCTAATAAATGGAGACAAGAACAATGAAGTGGTCAAGGATTCGCCATGCTTGGATCCACAACCAATGCTCATGGAAGCGGCAGTGCGTAGATCAAAATGGGCTACACCAGGAACATCTTCTACACAAGAGCTCTTTAGAGCGTTGCAAAGCAGAGAGGTTTCTTTGATGAACAAGGATACCCTGACCCAAACCATGGTATTTCCGATGACCTCATTTGCATGTGAAAGTTGGACATTAAATAAGAAAGACTGAAGAAGAATCAATGTAGTTGAAGTATTGGCCTGGCCAAGAATATTCAAAGTACAATGGACTGTCAAAAGAACAGATATGTTATATCTTGGAAGAAGTATGGTCAAAGTAACATATGCTGTCAGGAGAGACCAGTCACTTGAGTAGGACATCATCCTTGATAAAGTAGAGGGGCAGTAAAGACAGAGGAAGGCCCTCAACAGGATGGATTGACCCAATGGCTGCAACAATGGCTTTAAGCTTAAGAACAATTGTAAAGATGACACAGGACTGGAAAGTGTTTTGTTCTGTTGGGCATAAGGGCACTGAGATAGTTACCATTTATTGTGCCAACATGGCCAATGAACACATGTGGGATTAATTGAAGGGCAGAGAGATAAATGGCTCAGTGAGCCTCGCCTTTCTTGTCTCTTGCTCTTTGATCATCAAACCAGTGTGCAGCTGCCTTGCTTGTTCTGTGCCTCAGTTTGCAAGCTACACTACCTGTGGGACA
>NW_022103907.1:14804963-14806921 GCF_000313985.2 Echinops telfairi | reverse complement strand
ATTGGTGCTCAAGGATTAGTTTTAAAAAGCCTGGGAGTTTTAACCCACTCAGAGTGGCCTTGGAAGGCAAGCCTATTTCTCTGCTTCCAAACGCTCATGGTCTTGAAATCTTAATGGAGCAGTTATGTTACAGATGCATAGAGTCACCGTGAGTCAGAAAAGACTCAGTAGCAAATAACAATAACAACACAATTTGTCTATGCAGAGAATGGGTTGCTGGGTAACAGTGCATTCATGGTGACAGGACATTACCTCCTGTCTCATTGGTTTGTTACCAAAGATCCTCCAACTCCAACCAGTGATATTAAATTCGTTCCAACTCATGGTGACCCCATGGTGTCAACATGCGATCTTTTTAGGAAGTATATCAACAGGCTTTTCTTCTGTTGAGTTCATAGATGGGTTCAAACCACCAATCTTTATATTACTATAATATAAAGTAGTACACAAACCAATTGTACTACCAAGAACCTTATTCTCTCTACTCCCTCATATTAGGACCCCTTGCCGTTGAGGTGATTCCGACTCATAGCAACACTATAGCACAGGCTACAACTGCCTCTGAGGGTTTCCCAGACTAACTCGTGACAGTAGTATAAAACATTGTCTTTCACAGAGAAAGTGGTTTCGAACTGCTCGCCTTCAAGTTATCATCCCAACACATGAACAATGTGCTCCCAGGACTCTGTTTATCTATGGAGCACCACAAATGCTATACACAACTGAGCTTTTCAGTCATTGCTTCTCCATTTCCAGACGTTTGAAGGACCAATAATCTGACTTCAATCTGCTTTGGATAAATTCTAATTCAAGGCTAGGTGTTCTCTGGAACTCCGCTCCTTAGCATATGGGATATTCACTTTGATGAGCCTGGCTCGAGAGCTATCTCCCATTTTCTCCTGTCTTCTACCTACTCGTTTCCTTGTCGTCCAGTGGATCTGAAAGGGTTTGGGTTTGAGCATTTATAATTGTGATGATTATTTTCTCTGCAATGACAGGAACAATGTGTTCTCCTTGTCAGTGAAAGTGGGCCCCTCTTTACCATCAGATCTTCAGCTTCCATTAGGATCATGGTAAGTTAAGCTAAAGGAAGAGAAAACACAAGTGCTCTTTCTAAAGGTCAGCAATCTTAATTAAATGAAAACTCAGACGGCAGCATCAGACAATAAAGGGACTGCAGCGAGTCTGTGGAGACCCTACAGCGCATCCAGCTGAACCTGCCGAGAGCGGGTTAAGCTGAATTATTCCCAGAGAGACAAAGAAACTGCACCATTGCTAAGGTGTTTCCTTTCTTATTTTTTTATATGAAGTTGATTGTGTATCAAAAGCAAACAGAAAACTCTATGAGTGCAGAGTAGAACTGTCCCCTAAGGGGTTCAAGTCTGTGACCTTTGGGAAGCAGAACAATAAGCCTAGCATCCAAGGTGACTCATGGGTAAGAACGATCAACTTTTCGGTTGGTAGTTGAGTACATAACCATTTACGTGCCCCAAGGACTCCTGCGTCTGTGCTCCCCTGGCTGCGACAGAGGCTTCAAGTACTGCTCCGCGTGGAGGTAGCTTCCCTTCGACGTTCCACTACCACAATCACAGCTTTCTGCCAGAGTCCATGCATGAGAAAAAATATTAAGACAGCGGTTCTGAGCCAGGTACTCTCATATTTAGTAGCTCATCTAACCCGTAGAAGGAGGTCGGGGACATGGTGGATCAAGCATTCACATTCACCAGCAATTCTGTAGTAGGAAGAGGGGTATGAAGTTTGACTGCTCAGAGAAAGGTCTACAGTGTCAGAAACCTTGTATAGAGGGTGATACTGTAAACTGTAATCTACTCCATGGCAGGGGCTTTAGTTTGGGGCTTTATAAATTCTGTGACAGAAGCATCCCTGCCTCCTTTGACTGAAGTTAATTATTCAACAGTTAATTATTTTGTCCAGACTCACTAGGGAATTATGACAAG
>NW_022103907.1:14799014-14802777 GCF_000313985.2 Echinops telfairi | reverse complement strand
TAAATATATGTACATCATCATATATAAATATATTTACATATGTATATGCCTGTATTTAGACCTCTATAAATGTCCTCTGCCTCCTAGTTCTTTTCTCTATTTCCATTTACTTTCCTCTTGTCCCACAATCATGCTCAGCCTTCATTTCAGTTTCGGTATTTTCTCAGCTACATTACCCTTAATCAAGCCCTACCAGGCCTCCTACACCCTCCTTGCCTCTGATTTTGAATCACTTGTTGTTCCCTTGTCTCTGAGTTTATTAAAACCAACTTCCTTTCCCCCCACCTCCCCCTCTCTCATGTCCCCCCAGAACCGTCAGTCCCGTTGCTTTCTCCTCCAGATTGTTTATCTCACCTATCGTATCTAGATAGACCTGCAGAGATAATAATGTGCACAAAAAACAAGACAGAGCAAAACAAAGCAACAAAAGAAAACAAAACATAACAACAACAACAACAATTTAAAAAAAACAGTGACAAAAATAAAAGCCTGTAAATAGTTCAAGGTCTGCTTGTTGGCCATTAGGAGTGTTTCCTGGACAAGTCTGATGGAGTGCCAAATCCTGGCCCCAAAGTCTATTTTTGGTATTCCCTTGGGACGCCCTTGTTCTGCTCCCCCTTGCTGTTCAGTTGTACCCCCTTAGTGTTTTGCCTCAGTGTGGTGGAGTCATCTTCTTTTCTATTTAGTCAGTAGATCTATGCGATCCTCCTGTGAACAAATAAAGCTAAAGGATGTCAAAAACAGTAAGAAAACTGTAATTTTTGAATGACAGCCCATGCTAACTCCCCTCCATCCATGCCATTATTATTCCTACTCTCTCCCAACAAGAGTGTTGCTTTAAATAATGACATTGTGATGTTGTTTCTCCATTTAAAACATGAAACTATTATCAACCTGTAATTCTACTTATTGACTATATTTATAACCATTCAAAACAACATGTTCATTGTGTTTACTCTTGATAAACCCCATTGGCCTTCTAGATTAGGAGTTGGACTGCTAATAACAAGGTCTTTGGTTCAAACCCACCAGCTACTCTACTACAGAAAGATGAGGCTATCTGCTCTTGAAAGATTTACAATCCTAGAAAGCCTCAGCATAGACTCGATGGCAGTGATTTTTGGGTGATTCTTGGTTTGATATAAACATGGGATTATTTAAGGCCTTTAGAACTATCAGCTAATCCAAAAAGAATTAGAAATGTTTTCCCAGATTTTGGTCTTTGACTATGGACACAGAATTCCAGTTACTTATATTTATTAACAGTCTTGTATTTGAATAACTTTCCAGAGATTGAATTTATGTCTGGCACACCTGACACATTGCACAGCTCTATGTGCACACTAAGTACCAAGAAGGAGCCATTGAGAATCTCTGTTGGTTGTGCTGTGTTGTCTAAAGAAGGAAGCCAGTGAAATGCATAGTTATATAGGAAAGAGCTTCATATTAAGATGTAATCTTCTATCCAGAAGGCATCTCAGCCTAGCACAACACAAGTCTGATGCTAGCTGGGTCCCTCTTCAGACTCATGTAGCTGTAGGCTGATGGCTCTGAACGGTGCAGCAGGAGGCAGGAAGCTTACCGGCCAGTGGGACTATTGCTGAGTGGGTCCAAAGTCAGTGGAAAACAGCAAGGGGCTGACAGCTCTCAGGTCTTGTGGCCCACATATGGCTATTCTTGGGGGCAGGCATTGTCCCAGCAAGGCAGAAGACGAAGGAGTAAAGAGAAAGGAAAATTCCCAGTTTCTCCCTTATAAAAGGCCATGTCTCCCAGGAAGTTATTATCAGACTGTGATTTGACAGATAGGTCCACCCCTACATATTCTCACCGGGTCCAGTTCACATAAAATCTAACAGCCCCCGTGTGATACGGTGATATCTTCCCCAATAGTAGACAGTGAAGTGATAAAGTGTAAAGCAATGGTTTCCACTTCTGGCTGCAATTCTCCAGGGGAACTTTTGGGACCAATGCCTGATATCTACTCCAAGTAATCAAATAAAAATCTGGGCACATGAAGAGGGAAATAATGAGAAGGCTAAGAGGTAGACCTAGCCATCAGTAATTTATTTTTTTTTTTTTAAATTACTGGCTTAGAGAATGAGATCTGGGGACATGGTACTCAAATTAGATGTCAGTTATTAAAAGTCTTTAAGTTTTATTTTCTTCTTAAGTTTCATATAAGGAGACTATAAATATTCTTACTATATAAAATTGTGAATATAACAATACTGCACCTGTCCTCTAGTAGACATTCAAAAGGATGATGATGATGATTATTAAACACACTGATTCAATTAAAAAAAGAAGAAGAATGGACTACCTAAGAAGCCCATTTATTACTCAGAGACTCAAAGTGCATATGAGATATGATTGACACTGGATGAGTCAGAAGTTATTTCACACAGTTTAATTTGCCAAAATTCTTTTAACCTCCCAAAGTTGTGAGTCGACTAAAAACCCATCTGGCTAAAGGCTGGCACTGGAATCTCTGCATTGAATCTTTGCCCTTGGTTAACTTCATTTCCCATTCTCACATCACTGTGATTCATGTTGCTCTCTATCTCAAACCTCAGGTCTAAATTTTCAGTAACCTCTTAGATCCCTCTAATGCCTTCACAATTGAGATCAAACTCATACCAACTACATTTCATGAAGTTTTCTTGCAGACAAATTCTTTCCCATCTTGTCTTCAAAGTAGGGACATCACTTTCTTGGATTGCTATGCCCATTACAAGCCCCTATTAATCCCCCATGTGCCCTGGTGGTGTTGTAGTGATGAGTTGAGCTGCAATCTGCAAGGTCATCAGTTCAAAACCACCAGCTGCTCTGTGGGAGAAAGTTGGGGCTTTCTACTCCCAACTTTCTACAGTTACAGCCTCAAAAACTCATCCAGGTGCAGTTCTACCCTGTCCTATAGGGTCACTATGAGTAGGCACTGACTCTATGGCAGTGAGATTTTTTTTTTTTTTGGTGTAAAAAAATCAAACAAATATAAACTGACCTCTCCTTTATAATCTCCCTCTTTTTTTTTGTCTATTATCTATAGAATCATGTCTGAAATCCTTAACACAATGCACAAAGCCCTTTCTGTTCTGATAAGCAATAAGCATGGTTGCTCCACCTCCACCCATCCCTTCTCACTAGAAGCACCCTAATCTGATCGCTCATCGTTCTTCAAACATGTGTTTCTGCACATGCTCTCCTCTTCACCTGCTTTACTATCCCCATATAAGTGGCCTAGTTAATTCTGATCTTGCCTTGAAAGATGAACGTACTCTTATCTTTCAAAGCTAAGTAAAAGTTAAATACACAATGAATTGTCACAGACGTTTTTCCTGTGATGTGCTGCTCTGACATCTCCAGGCAACACTTTCCCTTCCCTCATAGGTGCTCTCATGGGCAGCACTTGCTGGGTGTGAAGATAATTGACTGTGTTAATTTCATTAGAAAATCAGACTCATTAGACTGTGCTCTCTCCACCCATTTTTCAGTAAGCCATACTGTGATGACTTATATTTCATACATGTTGCTATGATATTGGTATTTCAAATATCAACAGGGTCACCATGATCGATCGGTGTTAGTAGAGTTTGAAACTAAGGCAGACTAGGGAGAAAATCCTGTTCATCCACTTCTGAAAAGTGGACAATGAAAATCCTAGGGATTATAGCAGAATGTGATCTGGCATTTTTGAAATATGAGTTCTCTATGTTGGAAGGTGTATTAGTCAGGTACTTTGGAGAAACAAATCCACAGCGACTCA
>NW_022103907.1:14793965-14797384 GCF_000313985.2 Echinops telfairi | reverse complement strand
AGCCCCACATGTGATTATCGGCCAGGCTGGCACAATTAACTAACTCAGAAGGTGACCAAATTACACAGTGACTACGACAAAGATTTCAAAAATACCAATAATTTTGAAGATTGCACAGTATCCAACAATGTTTTTTTCTGTTGTACATGGGGTTGCTATGAATCAGAGTCAACACCCTTGTAACTAACAACAATGGAGTGCTATAATGACTTTAAAATGTTCTAGTTGTAAGAAGATCTCAGACTATCAATTAATTTGAGAATTATGAATATATGGATATTTCATGCAATGGGGATGGAGAAATGAGCTACATCATTTGTGGTGAAAAAAACCCTCAGTTGAAGCAGAAACAGTCATTGTGCGCTCTACATCTACAAATTCAATATGAACTCTAAGAGGAAGACAAATTAGGAAGTTATTTTGAGTTCTGCTCTGGAGTTAAAAGAAAGTCAATCGGTGCAGTTCTCAGACACTGGAGTTGATGCAAACATAAATATTAAAATAAATATATGGGATTTAACACTATTGTGTGATCATCTCTAGTGTGTAATACTTGCCTCACTCACATAATTCACTGCCATCATGAGTATTCCCAATTGCACAATATAGAACTGCCCTGTCATGTGGGACGGATAGAAATCATATAAATGTCTGTTGTTCTATAAACACTTATTGGACCAAAAGTCAACATTGGCTAAAATGGACTAAACCAGTCGGCTAAAATGACTGCAAGTCAGCGTTAGTTGTAGACCCGCTGAGCTTTCTTAACTTCAATCAAGTATTATATTTTCTCTGAAAAGTGAACAAAAAAGTAGAGGAAGAGGAACAGTAAACTCAGAAGCATAAAAAAGAAAGCATGCGGGAGGTAATGAGAAAAAAGAAAATAGGGGTGAGGGGCAAGGAAAAGCAAGAAAAAGTCATGGCAACCTGTAAGTCCACACTTCTGCTCCCTCCCTCCCGCTTCAATCTGTGGGCCAGGCATTTGTTCTCACCTGCCTTTTCTTACGCTTCACTTACCTGCTGCACCAAAGGCAGAGCCCTCTGCTGACCATTGCAGAAGACACTGCAGACTATTCCATCCACGTAAGATTATCTTTAGAGAGCTGAGGCCTTTTGGAAAGAGACATCATGGAAGGACAAGCAGGCACGAACCCATGGGAAATTGTCACCGATTCTGAAATGGATACTCAAGAGACATAGACATCAGAAAAAACTTTCCATGGTTACATCATCCGAGGACGTTGTTATTACAAGCCAGTGTTTACTAGTGAGGCCACACATTGGAACCAACTAGAGAGCTAATAATAATAATATCAAGATCGCATCCCCAGAGATTCATATTAATTTGGTTAGGTTATTGTACAAACCTTTTGCAATGTCTTATTGTAACATGGGCTAGGTCTTAACCATTCTTCCTAAAGGAAAAATTTCTCATTATGCTTCCAGCATGTTTATTGTTAAAGTAACTCAGTTTGACTATTGTAAACCATTAAAATGTTATCCAAGAGATATTTTCTGCATATTTTAATCACATTAATCTGCTAACACTGGAATAGTTCTTGGATGTCTACTCTGTTCAGTGTGCTGTGCAGCGTTTGTCCTCGCCTTTCATGTCTTTTTAACTAGCACCTTCCAAAGACCTCGGCTCTGTCTGAATTCAGTTTCAGCTTCTTCTATCACACTCCTGAAAAGGCATCTCCCTATCTTGTTACTCCTACATCAGCACTGTGCCACTCGTATTGAATGAGTCAGTGAGCACTGAATTTATAATTATCTTGTCCTTTTCTCCTGGATTCAGAGAAGAACTGTACCTATTCCAAATACACAGCTTCCTGCTGCTGCTACTCCTTGTGTCTGTTATGGGGGACGCTTTGGGCAATATTAATTACTTTTAAGGAGATAGAGTGAGGTATACCTTCCCTAAAACCTTACATTGTATTTTAGTAGACTGCTAACATTCTTTGTGGTCATCAGAACAAAAATGTCTCTGTTTTTCTTGATCAAAGCAACTCATCAAACACTTGAGTGAATGATGGGAAATCCCAACGATCACTTCAAGCACTACTGATAACAGTCCCAAAATAGAGGTGTTGGAATGAGCAAGTGGAAAGAATTCTGGAAAAGATACAGATTAAAATTGGCATTGATTGCTTCCAAACTGCATGACCTTGAGCAGGTGACTTAACCATTGTTGATTTCAATGTCTTGATCTTGAAGACAGCCCGACATCACAAAAAATAATGTAACTATATAAAAGCACTTTTACAGAATATAATACAAATGGACAACTGTATCTTTCTTCTCTGTTACTTATTTCCAACCCTCTCCATGAGATACTGTAGCTAGATTCTACAAGCACCGCACCAAAGACTAAAACCCTGTGGGGTAGAAGACTCCAAGTGTTCAAACGAGGCAAGCAGCACATACCCAATGAGGCCAGAGGTGTATCCTGGGGATAAGGGGCCCAGCGCCTACTGGGGTAAAGTAGAGAAAAGGAGATCATGTGTAACTATGCTTTACAGACTCTCTTTTGCAAGGTGTCCAAATTATTTCCTGTGAAGATACATGGTTGATAAGACTCAAGTTTTTATTTGGTTTTGTTTTATAATGTGATTAATACATTCTAAAATAAATATAGGAACTACTACAAATTCATCAGGTTAATTCTAACTCATGGCAACCCTACGCATGTCAGAGTACTGGAGTCCGTAGAGTTTTATCGGCTGGTACTGGTGGGTGGATTGTAGCCATCACATTTTAGTTAACAGCCAAATGCAAACCACGAGCACCACCCAGGAACCTGAAGGTACAGTAGGAGGTTAACTAAAAGGATAAATTATTTTGGAAGAGAGAGAAAAATAAACATTTGCTTCCCAGATACTGAAACAGAAAACCAATTATGACCCAAGCTGGAGGTCCTGAAAGAGAAGTTAGGAAGCCAGCATTAGAACCTCAGTATGTTTTTTTTTTCTTTTTGAGAGGGAACACTGAATAATTTTATTAGAGGCTCTGAGGGGGAAGAGCCATAACTAGTATAGTCAAGATAGTGACTGCAATGGCAGTGAAAGCCTCCCAGGGCTGGCACAGGTTTCCACGTGGAAGATCTGTGCCACAGGAAGGTGGAGCAGAAAGAGTACCTCTCTCGGGGCTCAGGAAGTCTTGTGTGACTTCTCAACAGGAAGATGAAGGCAAAGAGATTGAGGAAGTTCCTAGAATTCTTATGAGAAGGTCACACCACTAGGAGGCATCATCAGGCTGTGACCTGATTGACAGGCGAGATTCCACCCCTTCACTCTTAATACCCTCAAGTTGACACGAGATTACGTAACAACCATACACCTCAACAATATTGTATCTGCTCAAGCGCAATACAAGGCTACAGCGCATCTCACTAAATGTTTCTGCTTTCACGGCCCACC
>NW_022103907.1:14781018-14793865 GCF_000313985.2 Echinops telfairi | reverse complement strand
AAAAATTTCTCATTATGCTTCCAGCATGTTTATTGTTAAAGTAACTCAGTTTGACTATTGTAAACCATTAAAATGTTATCCAAGAGATATTTTCTGCATATTTTAATCACATTAATCTGCTAACACTGGAATAGTTCTTGGATGTCTACTCTGTTCAGTGTGCTGTGCAGCGTTTGTCCTCGCCTTTCATGTCTTTTTAACTAGCACCTTCCAAAGACCTCGGCTCTGTCTGAATTCAGTTTCAGCTTCTTCTATCACACTCCTGAAAAGGCATCTCCCTATCTTGTTACTCCTACATCAGCACTGTGCCACTCGTATTGAATGAGTCAGTGAGCACTGAATTTATAATTATCTTGTCCTTTTCTCCTGGATTCAGAGAAGAACTGTACCTATTCCAAATACACAGCTTCCTGCTGCTGCTACTCCTTGTGTCTGTTATGGGGGACGCTTTGGGCAATATTAATTACTTTTAAGGAGATAGAGTGAGGTATACCTTCCCTAAAACCTTACATTGTATTTTAGTAGACTGCTAACATTCTTTGTGGTCATCAGAACAAAAATGTCTCTGTTTTTCTTGATCAAAGCAACTCATCAAACACTTGAGTGAATGATGGGAAATCCCAACGATCACTTCAAGCACTACTGATAACAGTCCCAAAATAGAGGTGTTGGAATGAGCAAGTGGAAAGAATTCTGGAAAAGATACAGATTAAAATTGGCATTGATTGCTTCCAAACTGCATGACCTTGAGCAGGTGACTTAACCATTGTTGATTTCAATGTCTTGATCTTGAAGACAGCCCGACATCACAAAAAATAATGTAACTATATAAAAGCACTTTTACAGAATATAATACAAATGGACAACTGTATCTTTCTTCTCTGTTACTTATTTCCAACCCTCTCCATGAGATACTGTAGCTAGATTCTACAAGCACCGCACCAAAGACTAAAACCCTGTGGGGTAGAAGACTCCAAGTGTTCAAACGAGGCAAGCAGCACATACCCAATGAGGCCAGAGGTGTATCCTGGGGATAAGGGGCCCAGCGCCTACTGGGGTAAAGTAGAGAAAAGGAGATCATGTGTAACTATGCTTTACAGACTCTCTTTTGCAAGGTGTCCAAATTATTTCCTGTGAAGATACATGGTTGATAAGACTCAAGTTTTTATTTGGTTTTGTTTTATAATGTGATTAATACATTCTAAAATAAATATAGGAACTACTACAAATTCATCAGGTTAATTCTAACTCATGGCAACCCTACGCATGTCAGAGTACTGGAGTCCGTAGAGTTTTCTCGGCTGGTACTGGTGGGTGGATTGTAGCCATCACATTTTAGTTAACAGCCAAATGCAAACCACGAGCACCACCCAGGAACCTGAAGGTACAGTAGGAGGTTAACTAAAAGGATAAATTATTTTGGAAGAGAGAGAAAAATAAACATTTGCTTCCCAGATACTGAAACAGAAAACCAATTATGACCCAAGCTGGAGGTCCTGAAAGAGAAGTTAGGAAGCCAGCATTAGAACCTCAGTATGTTTTTTTTTTCTTTTTGAGAGGGAACACTGAATAATTTTATTAGAGGCTCTGAGGGGGAAGAGCCATAACTAGTATAGTCAAGATAGTGACTGCAATGGCAGTGAAAGCCTCCCAGGGCTGGCACAGGTTTCCACGTGGAAGATCTGTGCCACAGGAAGGTGGAGCAGAAAGAGTACCTCTCTCGGGGCTCAGGAAGTCTTGTGTGACTTCTCAACAGGAAGATGAAGGCAAAGAGATTGAGGAAGTTCCTAGAATTCTTATGAGAAGGTCACACCACTAGGAGGCATCATCAGGCTGTGACCTGATTGACAGGCGAGATTCCACCCCTTCACTCTTAATACCCTCAAGTTGACACGAGATTACGTAACAACCATACACCTCAACAATATTGTATCTGCTCAAGCGCAATACAAGGCTACAGCGCATCTCACTAAATGTTTCTGCTTTCACGGCCCACCAACAATTATTAATACAAGTTTTATGATGATAACAGGGAGGAAGGGGTTGGTTGGTTGGTTGGTTGGCTAACCTAACAGTCCAGAATAAAAGGATAAATAAAGATAGCCATTCTCCACACACACACACGTTCCAGTTCTGAGAAAGATATTTTTATACCAATTTTCTTCATTCTTTTTTGTGCTTGCCTTAATTGACTATCCGTTTTGTGTCTTCATCTGTAAACACACTACTTTTCCTTTCTTTCCCATATTCTTTCCCGGTCACTTTTGTATTTTGTGGTCAGAAATATGTGTGTCGAGGCCTCCAGATGGCTTTTGGACTGACTCCAGGCACAGGATGGGAGGAGCCCTGTCTGCAGAGCAAGTGCCCTTGGGTCTCTACCCTAACATATTTCCATATTTCCCTCTCTTGATTTGAGGTTGATGGTAACACATTGATAATTAACCTGAGCTTAGCTGGATTCCTCTATGGCAACCGTGGCAGTTTCTTTAACTGTATTGGCTCACAGTATTGGCTTTTCACAGATTCCATCTGGTTCTTCACCAGGTCTCTGTCAAGTACCTTAAAATATTGATCAGCATCAGTATACATTGACAAGCCACACATTTTCCTCTGCCACAAGTGAGGAACAGTGAAAGAAGAGTTTAATTATGCATTCTGTGAGAAGAATGCAAATTAAAATTAGTGTTATCGCTTCCAAAGCTGTTTTAGCTCATCTTATTCATGGTGGTAGCCACTCAAACAAGTCTAATGTCTGTCATTGTGTCGCAGTGTGCAGCCATGTGCCCTGTTGTCTAATTTTGAATAGGTCCTTTTCTGCTTCCCCTGGATCAGTTCTTTACGTGTGATAAGAAGTGTTGAGTACCACATAGACTCCATTTTACTAGGCTATTAAAATGTCCCAAACCACTGTTGTCCAGTGACACCTGGGTCAAAGAGTTTAAGGACCACTGTTGCTCTCTATTCCCCTCAGAAATGTCTGCACTCTGCCTCATAGCAATTGATAATTTCCTCAAAGACTGTTGAAATTAAACTATATCACAATGATGGGTTAAAGTTCTCAAAAAAAAACCCAAAAAACCAAACCCAACCCAAAGACCAAACTAAGAGGTTTCTTCTTAATTTTCAGTTTTACAACATCTAGTATAGTTGGTATCCATCTTCCGGTATCTTTATTATGAATATCTAAAGGTCATCCCAGAGTTCCCAAAGTACATTGTGCATTTGAGCATCACAAATTTAAATAAGAGGCTACTGAGGTTGATCTCCTGTGAACAGAAGTGCAATCTGACCCTGGTATAAATGGATCCCTCATACAGGAACATGTATCCAGAAGTGGTGCAGAAAAGTCTTCTGGAGGAACAGGGATATCGAGAATCTGCAGGATACAGCCATGCATGGGAGGCAAAGATGGGAAGATCCAGCGATATACTCAAAGGTTGGCATGTGTTGACTTGGATGAAAGAGAGGATCGAGATCCACAAGAAGAAGAAAGGAAATCTCGGGAGAGAGGCCTGGGATCAAACGTGGTAGGGTGGATTGATAAGTGGTTTCAATTGTTGAATTCAGAGTTGATGGTCTAAATTGTAACATCCCCACTTAACATTAATTAAAAACTAAATAAAACATAGGATCTAAAGTATCAAAATTGCCTTAATCAGAACAGGGTTTCTGTGACAAAGGCAACACTACTTTACCTGACTGGCACTTGCTATTGATTTTGATGGTGTAACCCAAGCATTCTTAGTCCACGTGTCTACTCTGCTAAAAAGGCAAAAGAAAACTAAATAGACAATTGATGTTATCTTAGATTACACTCTAACAACATTGATTAACCGAAAGATAAACAAGCAGATCTTGTGAGACTAATCAAATTGTAAGTCACTCATCAGAGGGGAAGTTGGTCAGTGGTTGATTCAGGAGGATGCCCGAATTTCAAGGTTAGTCCTTTAGCCAGTTTGGCCACCTAATCTGAATCTATGGCTTTCTGTAACTGAGATAGATTCACTTAGGGTTTTATGCCTTGCAATTTCAGAGAATATTTGCCTTTTTGAACTTGTTCACTAAGGCCACACTTAATCTGCTGGGCCTCTGGGATCCAGCCAGCTGCCTATTGAAGGCAATCAGACACAGAAATAAAGGGACTGCTGGTGACCACTTGTTCTCTTGCCTGGGGAAGATTCTGGCCCAATCTTTTGGTGGACAAGGGCCCTTCTTTTTCCAGTGCCCCCTCTTTCTCTTGGTTGGGCTTGCCAAAAGATATTTCCATGAATATGGTATTGTCTTTTAATAGGAGAAAAGATTTCCTCTGGTTAGAAATGGAGGAAATGCTATAAATTTTATTAGAGACTCCTAGGAGGAAGAGCCATAACCAGTGGAGATGAGATGCTGGCTTCCTCCAGAATGCCACCATATTTACTAAGATGTGTCTAACTAGCTCTGAAGGAAATAACAAGAGGCAAGCTACATGGATGTTTCCAACATGCAGTCATATAATAGCATGAGCTGAAAACTCTCTCATGTGTAACTTTACTTGGCATATTACATTTACCATGAAAAGTAGTATACCTTGCTAGCTGTTCAATATGTCCAAGAGTGTTATTGCTACCTTAAATATTTTTACTACATCTGACAAAAGGGAATAATACCTCACCCCTGCTCCATGATCATCCACACAATGCAAAACTGAACCTGATAGAGGCAGAGCACTGATCAAGTGAACTGAACCTAGAGGATTGATCGCTTGTTTATTAATCTGTTTTTCCTCTTGAACACAAAACCTACTGATCTTGCAACAGCCTCAGTTATTATGATGTCCAAGTCCATGTTTACAGCCAGTGTGTCAATTCATCTCCCACCGGGGTCTCACTTTTTCTCTGACCTTCTACTTTACCAAGCGTGAATTCAATTTCCAGGGATTGATCTCTCTTGATAACGTGTCTAAAGTATGTGAGGCAAAGTCTCGCCATCTTCATTTGTAATGAGTATTCTGACTGTACTTGTTTGTGTTTCCGGTGATGCATAGAACTCTCAATGTGATTCACCAACACCATCATTCAAATGCATCAAGTCTTCTTCCATGTTCTTTATTCATTGTCTGGCTTTTGCATGCCAGACATATAAAGTAATTGAAAATACCATGGCTTGGCACAGGCACACCTTAGTTCTCAAAACAACATTCTTGTTCTTCAACGATTTGAAGAGTACGTGTGCAGCATATTTGCCTCATGTAATACAGCCTTTGATTTTGCTCTTAACTGTCGCTTCCAAGATCATTGATGGGAGAGCCAAATAAAATGAGATTATTGACATCAATCCTTTCTTCAGTTATCATGATGTTGTCTTTTGGACTACTGGTGAGAATTTTCGTTTCCTTTGAATTGAGTTATAAGCCATACTGAAGGCTGCAGTCTTTGATTTTCATCAACAATTATTTCAGTCTTTCTTTCAACAAGCAAGGTTGAGTCATTGGCATATCAAAGGTTGTTAATAAGCTTTCTCCAATCTTGATGCTCCCTTCTTCTTCAGATAGGCCAGTTTCTCAGATTCTTTGCCCAACTTACTGATGGAACAAGTATAATAAAAAAGATGTAACTCTGATGCACACTTTTCCTGGTTTTAAATCATAGAGTATTCCCTTGTTCAGTCCCAATGTCTGCATTTTGATGTCTGTATGGATTGCCAATGAGCACAAAGAAGTGTTCTGGGATTTCCATTCTTCTCAAAGTTATCCAGTGTTTGTTATGATCAATGTAGTTCAATGTCTTTGCATAATCAATAAAACAAAACTAACATTTTTTGGAATTTTTGGCTTTCAGCCAAGATCCATCTGACATGCAAAATGATACCCCTCCTTTTACCTCCTATCTTAAATCCTACTTGATTTTTTGCAATCCCTCTAAGTAATAATTCAGCTAGTCTATGTTCAAGAGCAAGTTTCAGGGTCTCTTCTGGCATCCACTTTGGTATTTCCTTTCTTACTTGTAGTTTGAATGAACTTTCATTTTCTTCATATAATGTTCTTAAAGTAATTCCAAAATTTGTGAGATCTTTTGTCATTAGGGCTCAATTCATCTAATCTATTCTTGAAATGTTGTTTATATTCAGGTGAGCTGTACTCAAGATTTTATTTTGGTGGTCACTCCCACAGACTTATTTTCAATATTTTCAACTTCAATCTGAATTTACTTATGAGTAATTAAAAGTCTGTTTCCCAGTTAGCCTTACCCTAATTTTGGCTGATGATATTGAGCTTCATAGTTGTCTCTTCCCACAGGTGTATTTAGTATACATTTTGTGTATTCTATCTTGTGGACTATTTGAAATTAGGAAGTCATGATTTGTGCAAATTTCCAGCACAAAAATCTCTAGCTTCCTTTCTATCACCAAGGCCATATTTTCCAATTACTGATCCCTTCACTTTGTTTCCAACTTTGGAATTACAACTATTGGAAATTAACAATGCATATTGGCTGCAAATGTTATCATCTTTAGGACAGACAGGTTTTACCTCAAGGAAGACCTTGAAAAGTGTTTTTTTTTTTATGATCAAAGCCATTCCTCTTGAATTTGTCATTCCCAGCAGAGTAAACCATGTGACGTTCCGATTCAAATTGGACAAGTTTATTTCTGCTCACTAATGATTGGAGAATAACAATCTTTAAGCATTCTACTTTTTCACTATTTCAATTTCCCCATATTCATACTGTATACATTCCATGTTCCAATTATGAATAGGTATTTGTAGCTGTTTCTTCCTATTTGAAGTCACACCCGATCTGCAAATGTGGATCCTGAATGTCCGGGCCATTAAGGTTGACTCTACGTTAAAGAAGCAGCTCTTCCCTACACGTATCTTGAGTGCTATCCAATCTGAGGGGTTCATCTTTCAGCACTGTGTCTGACAATGAGCTGCTACTATTTGCAATGTTTTCAGTGATGAATTTTTCATAACTGGAGAGCCTGCTCCTTCTTCCTTTCAGCATCACAGCAACCTGCGAGTCAGATGACCGATGACACAGGTTTTATATGTAAGCCTTTAATTACAATGTTAAAGATAGATCATACAATATGTATGATGTATTTATGGAGATGATTAGAGGGTGCAGATGTTCATTTGTTTATTAACCAAAAGTTTCGCCATTTGAATCTACCCAAACAGGAAAAATCTGGCCGTCTCCTTCCATACTGTCCGTCATTGACAAGCTTAAGGAGCAGAGTCTGCTCTAAAACGTGGGGGGTGGTTACTCTGACTAAGAAATGACCTGAGAGCAAGTGGGATATATGTTGAGCTTTAATAAGTAAAAATTGAAAATATTTTATGACTTAAATTCCCTTTCCTATAGCTAGGAAATTATGAAAACAAAATATAAAACAAGAAAGACATTTTCAGAAAAGATGCTAAGTACTTATAGTTATGATTTTACTATTCCTGTATTAAGAGAAATAAAACCAGCATGTTCATCAATGAATATATGTGTCCCAGAACTATATTTGAATCTAAATTTATTTGGAGAAAATATGATGCCTTTTGCAAGAACATGTTTATTTTGAAATAAGTAAAAAATAAAAATGCTAAAGAAACGCTTATCTTTCTAATACTAAAATAGCACTAAATGTGATTGGTGGTGTTGACAACTTTGATTAAGAATTGATTAAATGATAATGTTTGAAATCTGCCAGTTTTTTTAGTCAGACTGACATTGCTCAAGACATTGGCATAAATTATATTCCTTAGTCAAATGCACACAGCCAGGATATTCTGTGAAAAATTATCTAATGTCTATAGTAAAAATAAACTTGAAGGGCTTGGCATATATATGATGCAGACTGTAACTGAACCAACAGGGTCAGTTCCACCCTGACCTATAAGGTCACTATGAGTTGGCATCTACTTGGTAGCAGTGGTTTTGGGGGGGTTTAGGCAACAGATGCTTCTATATTAAATTATACTGCTATTAAAAATGGAAGAAATACTCAGCTGAAACATTTTATAGCCATAGAAGTGTAGGATTAGCTGAGTTAACTAACACTGTAAATTCTGTTAATGAATACTTCTATGGTTCATCTTTCACACGTTCAATGTTATCCAGGTATGAGCATTAGGTTAAACGTCTAAAATTCAGAAAAGATTTTGCAAAAACTGAGCACGTACTTGCCAAATAAAAGCATCGCTGTGAGTTTCATGTGCTTGCTTTCTATATAAAAAAAACTTTGTGTGTGTGAATTAGGTGAAGGTTTAAAGATCAGATTATAGTTTATGTTCAATAATTCATATACATACTGACTCAATTCATAATTGCAATCTCCTCATGTACCATCATTTATCCCACTTCCTCTTTCTTTACCCTCTGAACTAGATTGTTAGGTAAATGCTGCCCTTTTGAGTTGAAATGCTTGGTTATTCTAAAGTGGATCTGAGTTCAGTTCCAGACTTGAAGGCTAAGGGTGGTACTAGGTGGGGAGCGTGCGTGGCGTGCGTGTGTGTCTATGGGAAGGGGGGAAGTGTCCCATCAGTCTCTATTTGACTAGGAAGCCAGGTTTCTTTTATGGTTTTGAGTTTCCCTCTACATTTGTGATGAATTGATGGTGACGTGAAACTACTAGGAATGGCTCTTCTACCCATGACCTTGGTGATTGGGTGGGACCATGCAAATAGGATGTGTGGAAGACAGACAGAGGGCATCAGTCAGTTTTGCCATTCCACTGGGTATACAAAAGTAATACATATCAGAAGTAGGAAGAGGGAACCACACAACCAGCAAGGAAAAAGAGTCACCTATAGAATGAATGCCCGTCTGATCCCTGACTGAAATGGCAGAGATAGTAGTGGCACTGGAGGTCACAATATGGAGATGTGGAGGCAGGGCAAATGAGTTGGCCTGAGACCAAGAGACAGAGCAGAGGCACAATAACAAGACCACGAGGTAAAGCAGTGGGTGGACTTCCTGGATTACGGAATGCAGCAGAAGTCACGTGACCATGTGGCTGGGAGGCCAAAGAACAGTAAGAGATATGTCTGCCAGGTGCCTGAGAAAAGGTGTTGTGAACAAAAGATCTACATCCTTATCATTTTGTAACCAGTGAGCTTCCCTGATAAACTCCCCAACCATGAGTATCGTCTGTGCGTCCTGTGTGGCCATCGTGATGAATGAGAGAACTCAGCAAAGAAGTAGAGAGTCATAGGAGGGTGGTTGATGTCAGAATAGGGTTAAAGAAGTTGGAGGGTAATGGTGTCTGACCCCTGCCTCGTTGGAATCATCCTTGAGCAGATGTGGAGTTGAATTCTCCTTACCTTTAGTAGCCAGAAGTCAGCTATGGCTCCATATCATTCCTTAACGTGTTTTCTTCCACTTTTTTCCAGGAACTTCTAATGTGAGGCTGCCCAATAGGTGTTCTGGCAATAAATAGGGTAGCAGCCACTACCAGGACCTTGGTTGGGAAGAGATTGGGCAGAATGTTATGGGCATCTACTATTTAATCTAGCTTGTTGCTCAGTCTTCAATATGTTTCCAGTGGTTATCTGTCTGAGATTCCATCTGAAAACTACAAGGCCAGAAAGTTCAGGGGAGTCTGTTGTTAACATCAATCCCCGAGGACCCTGAGCAAAGTAGAGAAAGGAAAAGCATGGATTGTAAAGGCAAGTACAACATAATTAGACTAAACCAATGATGCAAGTCCATAAAAGCTTCCTAAATGATGATGTGGGCCAGCTATGAGCGGAACTACTCATATACAGCATTTCAAAACCATGGGCAGAATGGCAAGAAATAGTGAAGGGAAGACAGTTTGGGCAAATGTACAGGCAAGAATCTAGCGACCTCAATAATCACATCCATTAATGCAAAATTATTGTCACTAAAACAAAAATATATTTTCTATCTACTATACAGATTAGTCTCGTATATTCTATTAAATAGCTTTAAAATATTGAAGACCTTAGGGCCTTGGATTATGAAACAAAATGAAATTGTGCTTATCCATATCTCATATCAATTTAGTAACTTTTAAGGTAGGTATACAGC
Organism: Echinops telfairi; assembly: GCF_000313985.2. Taxonomy (NCBI): domain Eukaryota; kingdom Metazoa; phylum Chordata; class Mammalia; order Afrosoricida; family Tenrecidae; genus Echinops; species Echinops telfairi. Next base: position 14,783,843 of record NW_022103907.1, on the reverse strand, counting down.
ATCACCATTATCTACTATCTGCAGAGAATATAGTATGTATCGGTAGGATCTAGATGCTTTAAGATCTCATTCTTCATATTATCAAAACCTTGATAGTACATATAATAATCATAACTTTCTAGAGAAGTCTGAATGCTAACAGGGGGGAAACAAATCTTGCATAGCATAGGTAGAATATGACATAACTGGTCTTTACACCCAGTTTTCTGACTCTAGATCTCTCTTTTCCCTATGACCTGGGCAAGCAAATAATTGGAGTTGCCCATAGTTCACTAAAGAAGTGACTGGCAAGGGCCCTGTTCAGATAGACTAATACTAAAAAGAATATTATTTTTTTCAAAATATTTGGAGAAAGCACACCAAAGGAGATGGATTTTTTAGCTACTTGATTATAATAGCTTGATTAAATGAACACACAAGTCATACAACATGTGTCTGTTTCAAAAGGAAATGACCCTCACCTACGGAGCTGAGGCACGTCCATAGCTATCAGGCTGGATCTGGAAAGCATGGTTTCAACTTCCGTAAAAGACAAATATTAAGAATAAAATTGTCAAAGGAGATATTTTTCCATGTAGATTTGTTGTTAGGAAGGTGAGCTTTGTAAATCTGCTTTCCTGGCAAACCTCAGAGATTCCTTTGTATCCTCTGCCTACATTCTTTACTGACTCACTCATTTCCTCCTTTAATTCTGAAAGAAAATGTATGGCTTCTAGTTGCGGGGGATTATGGAAAGGAGCTGACTCATTACAATGCAGTGAATTAAGCACTAAGACTCTTCAAGTCAGAGCTCTTGTAACTCCCACCCCAAACCTTTTGTTTTCCTGATAAGTCTGGGTTAGAAAGTGAAGGAACAATACTAAATGTATTATGATTCACCTGTGAGTGATTGTTAATAGGTTAATTAGGATTGCCATAACACCTGGTTTGAAATTGCCCATCTCAGAAGCAGAAGATCTCATTACCAGCCAGAGAGAAATTTTAGAAGAGCAGTGTATCCTTTGGACCCCAAGATCCCTAGACAGTGAACCACTTTGATCCAAGATACAAATGTAACACCTGAGGAGCAACTGCAGAACCAGGAGGCAGAGCCTAAGACAGAGTGAGAACTTGGGCCTGAAGAATAAAAAAGGGTCACCTGTAATCATGGCCCCCTAAGTAGTTATAACCCTTGGGGGGGGGGGAGAATGAAAAATAACTTGAGTCGAATAACAAGAAATAGAGTGATAGATACACATATAAATAAATAATAAAATTCTGGGGGAAAGAATGACAAATGACACCTATGGAGGCCGAGGAGACAAAGGAAAGCAATTCAACTTGGAGGGGAGGCAGCTTATGGGACTGTGGTGGAGAATGAGGCAAAAAAAAAAAAAAAAGAAAGAAACACAGATGTCTAATTTTGAAGCAACTTGCACATCAAGTTAAGGACTTTGAGCTCAATCACAAAACTCTGGAAAATCCCTGAGAGATTTAAGTAAGTCAGACTATAAAAGAACTGAGTTTAGTATAGGTCATGGTGAGTGAAATGTGGTTAGGAAAGGGTAAGGACTCCAAACGAGAGGCCCAGAAGCCCAGGAACATGTGAGCTACACCCCTGCGTGATAGCGTCAACAGGGAGCACAGGGAGATGCAGATTGCATCAGAGAAAACAGGACGACGCTGCCACCTTCCTTGTTTTCACGTAGATTTTCATGACGTCCCCCTCAGCCTGCTAGGATAGGAAAGAAGGAAAATGTAAATACTCTTATAATGAATGAAAAGTGGATAGGAATATGTTTTTACTTCCTAGCTTTTTACTAAGCATAGGCTTCCAGAGAACTGTGTTTTCTATAAATAGACAAAAGTGAAAGAGATGAAGGCAAGCTACATTTCTTGAGACAATAGAGGTGGGAACCACCTTTTCTCATTCTTGTCTCAATTTTGTTATGTGAGCACCCAGGAAAGCCCCTATTGACATTCATGACAAGAGCTAAATCTCAACGTGGAATGAATGAATTCACCAAGAACATGGCTTTTACCTTTTGCCAAGCAGTGCCAGGAGTCACAATAGCCTGAGGGAAATATAGTTCTCCCTCCACTTCTGAAAGTGTTATTACTTGCCTCATTGCAGAGAAGAGGCATTGTGGGTCAAGAATGAAAAAGCAAACAAAATAACTCAATGCCATACAGAGACCCACTGCGTGTTTGATGAGACTGTTTACAGGTGAGGCAAGCCATTCGGTCTCCCTTGGAGCCGGGCGTGATTTCAAACTGTCCACCACCTGGGTCACAGCCCACGTGTAACCACTAGACCGCCAAAGAGCTGGACCTACAGGCTCCTTGACTGAAGTAAAGGCTAAAGAATGTTCTCCTTGATCCCACGGAAATTACGTAACCAAACAGCACTTCAATTTCTCTATTTTCTAAATGATTCTGGGGAATGTCACATTATCAAAATGAGTGAGTCCCAAATTCAAGGTCAATCTGATATAGTTTAGGAACAACTAATCTAAATAAAAATATTATAGGGAGCGAGCAAATTTCCACCAAGCTTTTAACCCACTTCATTCCAGTTTGATACCCTAATGAGAACTTGCATTTCCACCCCAGATATACTGAATCAGAATGTGTATGTTAACAGAAAGTATGGGTGATTCTTACATAAATCTCTGGGCAAGGGTTAATCATTTTATTGGGGACTCAAACAACTCTTATCACAATCCATACATACATCAATTATATAAAGCACATTTGTACATTCGTTATCTCATCATTCTCAAAACATTTGCTCTTCATGTAAGCCCCTGGTGTGTTAGGCTGGATTGACAAGAGAAATCCAGGGA
>NW_022103907.1:14774664-14775934 GCF_000313985.2 Echinops telfairi | reverse complement strand
GGGCAAACATTTCAACCATTCAATCCTCTATCTCCTAACTGCCAAAGGAGACTAATAACTAGTTACAAAAGCCCCCTATATCACAGAGATATGAACATGCATCAGGTGAAATCATTTGTGATAAAATCACTTTATAAACTATATAAACTGGTTACTGTGGAGCCATTTCAGACTCAGGGTGATGTTTATAGTACTCTATGAATGTAAGAGTTAATTATTTTTAGGGGCACATTATTCAATAACAATATCAGAAAAAACATTTTGCCTGAATTTCTTTTTTGAAGATAATTTTATATTTTAAATTAGGTGAGCTCAATTCTGCCATCAACAATTCAAAACCTTAATCATCCTCTCACCCACTCTCCTTCCCCAGACTCCCAAATGTACCATCTTCTTTATTTCACTCCAGTCACCCCCACCACCCCTCACCCCCGTCAACAATCCAGTCCATTGCTTTGCTCTCTCTTCCACTTATGTTCTTCTTGACCTGAGAACCTCCAGAACCACTCCATTTGGTATGAGTCTTTATCTTGTTTTCCTCCCTTAACTCAGTGATTTCATATATTTGTCCTATTGCATTGACTAATTTCACGGAGCATAATGTTATCCCATTTTATCCGTATCATGCAGTGCTTCACGGTTTATCATTAATTTTTGGCCATGCATAGTATTTCATCATACATATGTATCAGAGTCTCTTCATCCATTCTTCTCACCATAAATATGTAGGTTGTTTCCAAATGTTTGCTATTGTGAACTATCTTTGAATCAATACAGGTGTGCTATTAGTGTTAGGATTCGCATTTTCCTTAGGATATGTACAGTAGAAACCCAGTACTCCACCACATCAGTACTCCTCACAAGCAGATGCTGACGCAAAATGTTGAGAAAATGTTGCATCAGACCTCGACCTAAACATTGGAATCCAACCCGACGCATGTGAATTTTGTAAACAAAAGCAGTTCGTGTTTCAGTCACTCAGCGTTAATTGGCGTTGTTAATTGGCATTGTTAGTACACGTTGTTTAAACCTTTTGCAGCTGTGTTCCAAGCGTTTTGCTATAATTTTCTTAGTTTTTGTAGCTTTTTGACTGGTTTTAGATTACAAACATGAGTCCTAAGAAAGAGGTGGGCTTTTTTAAAAACGTCATCATGATAAGAAACTGGTTACCATGTTATCGATAGTTGATGAGAATTTAGTTTACCCTTTAAGAAACTGTTAAGGAAACGCCAACAGCAGACCCCATTAGTCAGCTTTTTTTTTTTTTTTT
>NW_022103907.1:14754740-14774303 GCF_000313985.2 Echinops telfairi | reverse complement strand
GATTAGCATCGAGGTCCGGGATTCTATTGTACCTACCAACAGTTTGTTGACTCCTGTGAAATGTCTACTTCCAGTTGTCTGAGTTATTTCCATATGACATTCCACAGTGTTAGTGCATGTTTATAACCTTGCCAGCAATCTGCGAGGGTTTCAAACTGCAGCCTCTCCAGCGTTTGTGATTTTCGTATGAACTTAGCTGTCATGCCAGGGTAAGGTGGTATCTCATTATTGCTTTGATTTGCATCGTCCAGGTAGCTAATGATTGTATTTTTTCATATATTTGTTGGCCTTGGGGGTGCCATCCTTGGTGAACTATCTATTCATATCCTTTGCCCAGTTTTTAAATGGGCTATTCATCTTTCTCTTACTGAAATGTTGCATTTTCTATAGATTTTAGAAGTTACTCCATTGTCTATTGTGTCATTGTCAAAAAGTTTTACCTGTTCTCTGGATTTTCTTTTCTGTCTTTTGGTGGAGTCCGATAATACATGTATGCCCTGCCATAAGATAAGGGTCCTTATATTTCTCTATTTTTCTCACTGATGATCTTTATAGCTCTGGGATTTACATTTAAATCTTTTTTTCAAAATTATATTTTATTGGGAGGTCTTATAGCTCTTATTACAATCCATATATATGTATATGTATATATATATATCCATTTTGTCAAACACATTTGTACATATGTTGTCATCATCTTTTTCAAAACATTTTCTTTCTACTTGAGCCCTGGCATCAGCTCCTCTTTTTTCCTCAACTCTCCCCCAGCCTCCCTCCCTCCCCCATGCCCCACTAAGAATCTATAAATTATTCCTTTTTTGTTGTTTTTCATGTTTTACACTGACTGCTGTCCCAATTCACCCATCCTTCTGCTGTCTGTCCCCCTGGGATGGGGGCCACACATAGATCACTGTGATTGGTTACCCCCACTCCACTCCCCGCCCTTACTCTCCCAGTATCACTGCTCCTTTTATTGGTCCTGAGGGGCTTATCTTTTCTGGATTCCCATTGGTAAGATAGAATTGGGGTCCTGGTAGTTGGGGAGGGGGAGCATTAAAGAACTACAAGAAGGTTGTATGTTTCATCAGTGCTATCCTGCACCCTGACTGGCTCTTCTCTTTCTTGTGGCCTTTCTGATGGAGGGGGGGGGCGGGGGTCCAATTGACTACTGATGGGCTTTTGTTCTCCACTCTGCCCTCTCCCTCATTCCCATTGATATGCTTTTTTGTTTTGTTTGGCGTCTTTGATGCCTGATACCTGATCCCATTGACACTTCATGATTACATAGCTGGTGTGCTTCTTCCATATGGGCTTTGTTGCTTCTCATCTAGGTGGCTGTTTGTTTATCTCCAAGCCTTATGATCCCAGACGCTATGTCTTTTGATAGCTGGGCACCATCAGTTTTCTTCACCACATTTGCTTATGCACCCATTTTGTCTTCAGCGATCGTGTCAGGAAAAGTGAACATCAGAATAAGTGGCCTAAAATTGATGGCGAGGAGGGCATAGGCTGCTTTGGCGGGGCAGGAAAGGGGGCTCAATCAGGGCAATGTAGTCGAGAGGAATTACCAAAACCTGAATGAAGACCAAACATGGTAGTGGGATGGGAGGAAAGTAAAAGGAAATAGAGCAAAGAACTGAGAGGCACAGGACAGTTGTAGATGTCTATACATAGGCATGTATATATGTAAATACATTTATATACAATGACAGGGGAATAGAGCTATCTACATATATTTATTTATAAAGTATTACAGTAGCAGATGGACATTGGGCCTCCACTCAAGTACTAGCTCAACACAAGAACAATTTGTTCTACTAATACATTTAGGTCTTTTACCCATCATGAGTTCATTTCTGTACCTGGAGAGAGTATGGGAACATTTTTATTCTTAATTAGATAGAGATCCAATTTTGCCAGCATAATGTATTAAAGATAAATTTGCCGTTCAGTGTTTTGTGGGCCATTGTTGAAGATCAGCTGTCGGTAGCTGGATGAATTTCCTTCTGGGCTTTATATTCTGTTCCATTGGTCTATATACCTATTATTGTACCAGTATCAAACTGTTTGACTGTAGTTTTTATTACTGTGAGTAAATAAAGTCAGGTAGTGCAAGGCTTCCTATTTTGTTCTTTGTCTTAAGTTTTTTATCCTGGGTTTCTTCCCTTTCTATGTACAGTTAGTAATTCATCTTTACATTCCTTCAAAGATTAAGTTGGAACTGGATTGGAATTGCCTGGTATTTATAGGTTGTTTGGGGTACTACTGACACTTCCTCAACGTTAAACCTTCCTGTCCATGAACATGGAATATCTTCCACTTATGTAAATTGATTTTGGTTTCTTGTAATGGTTTTCGTCCTTTTCTTTATAAATCTTTAGTTTCTCTGCTTGAGTTTATTCTTAAATATTTCAACTTTTTTCTATTAATTTTTAGGTCCCCTTATACTTATTTATGCTCTAATCTTTATGAATTTTCCTCCCGGTGCTTGAAGAGTTATTTTGTTGCTATCGTTCTAGTTTGCAAGCTGTTAGTTTAAGGTGTTACTTTTGGTTTTCTCTTTGTCATCTGTGTGTTGACTGCTATCATTGCTATCTGATCAACACTTTCTGTGTGTCACAAAGATTTCAGTATGTTGTATTTTTATTCTCATTGGGGATTTTTAAAAACTCATCCTTAAAAACTCATCTTTACCCAGACATTTTTTAGTAGTGTGTTATTCAATTTCAATGATTTTTTAATTAAATGAATCTCTTCATCTACTACCTATTTTTGAGAAGTGTCTTGTTCAATTTCAAAGGTTTTTTTAAAATTCATCCCTCCATGTATTACCCTGTCATTTTCCAGTAGTGTGTTATTCAGTTTCCAGGCACTTAACTTTTTGCCCTTGTTTTTTCTATTGTTGATCTGTAACTTGATAGCATTGTGGTCTGAGAAAATGGTGTTTAGAGCATCAAAACTTTTAAATGGATTAAGGCTTGTCTTGTGACCTAAAGTAAGGTATATCCTAGAGCATGCCCCTTATAAGCTGGAAAATAATCTATTCCCTGCTGCTGTTGAGTAGAGTGCCGTGAATATGTATATGTATTAGGTATGTATATGTATTGAACATTAAGTGGTCAATTTTGTTGCCTAGTTTTTCAGAGTCTTTACTGGGTTTCTTTCCTGGTGATCTATCTTTCTGGGAGAGCAGTGTATTGAACTCTCCTTTTCAGGTAAGACAGCAACTGGGCCAATTGACTGGAAGAGATCCACATCTGTACTCATTCCAAAGAAAGGTGACCCAAGAGAATGCTCAAACTACAGAACAATATCATTGACATTGTATGCAAATAAAATTTTGCTTAAGATCATCCAACACTGGTTGCAGTAGGGCATTAGAAGGAAATAACCAGAAATTCAGACCAGATTTTTAAAAAGGACATGGAAAAAGGGATCTCATTGGTGATGTCACATGGAATATTGGTGAATACCAGAGAGATGCTTACTTGTGTTTCATTGACTATGCAGAGGCATTTTGCTGTGTGAACCATAATTAACTGTGACTAACCTTGAGAAGAATGGGAACCCCAGAACACTTCATTGAGCTCATAAAGAATGTGTACATGGATCACTAGGTACTTGTGCAAACAGAACAAAAGAAGACTGCATGTTTTAAAAATCAGGAAAGGTAGGCATCAGGGTTGTATCTTCTCACCATTTTTGTTCAATTTGTATACTGAGAAAATCATCAGATAAAATGGATTATATGAAGCAGAATGTGGCATCAGGATTGTAGGAAGTTTTAATAACAACCTGCAGTAGGCATATGATACAGCCTTGCTTGCTGAAAGTGAGGAGGACTTGAAACACTTACTGATGAAGATAAAAGATGGTAGCCTTCAGTATGAACTTCCTTTGAATTTCTTTATTAGAAACCATAATTACCGGTTACTAGCATTCTGAGTCAGAAACTTTTGGCTAGAAGTAATGTTTCACAAAACAGGACAACTTTATTTATTTATTTATAATCATTTTATTATGGGCTCATACAACTCTTATCACAATCTATACATTCGTCAATTGTGTAAAGCACATTTATACATTCATTGCCCTCATCATTCTCAAAACATTTGCTCTCCACCTAAGCCCCTGGCATCAGATCCTCATTTTTCCCCTCCCTCCCCATTCCCCCCTCCCTCATAAACACTTGATAACTTATAAATTATTATTTGATCATATCTTGCCCTGTCCGACGTCTCCCTTCACCCACTTTTCTGTTGTCTGTCCCCAAGGGAGGGGACAACTGTAACAATTCCATTGACATGGCAGAACATGTACATAGTGAATATAGCATGCACATATAACCTCAAAGCTTCAGCTAATATCTTCATTGCTTAATTGTTCCAGAAATGAAAGGGTATGTTTTCTTTAGGTGGAATGGCTGAGAAGTATTTTAAATTGTCTTTTAATAGAAATCATACCGTATTTTTAGACTAGAGCAAATAGAGGCTGTGGGAACCACCTTTTCCCACCCATATCTTGGCAGTGGGAACCAGTGCCTTGGATTAGTATCCTTTACTGATCCCCATGGCAACAATGTTCTTCATCTTATATTAAATCACAATATCACCAGGGCCCCATGGGTTCTAGTATGGTATATCAACCATAAAATGCCTATCTGGGTATTAAGGGAATGTTTTAAATAGGACAGTTTTTATAAATTTTTGCTATAGTGTTAGAGAACTTTATGTAGCCTCTTTTTCATATTCATATTATGACAAATACCCAGTAATTTCTGGATGAAGACCAGTATATCGTATAATGAAGTGACTGAATTAAATTTTTGTCTTGTCAGGGGAATGAGATATATAGAAAGATACTGGGGTGGAGCATTGTATAGTGCCACTACATACATGTGGTAATATTCTTTTGGAGAAACCGCCCAGATGTTTGGGATGCATAGGTTTAGGCTTCGTTACTACTTTGATCGTATGTTTGTGACAGTAACCAGAATTGCTCAAGCCCCTGAGAATTTGCCAACACTTAGGATTGGTCACTTTCCAGGGTCCTAGATGCATTAAGGCAAACTAGGATTCCAAATGAAGAGAAGAAGACCAAGTTAATATCTATACATTGCTCTGGACCCCTCAGAAGAAAGATGCTGTATGAATAATAAGTGGTGGTATTATTATCAGGCTTCAGAATTGGTACTTTTCAAGGCTCAGAATCACAGAAATATTAATAAAATTGTTATTATATCAAACATCCATCCATAGAATTCCTTTTATCATTTTTGAGAGCGTGGAGGTGGAGGCACAGATATGCTTTCCTTTTGATGGCCCCCCTCCAATTGTTCAGATGCATTAACACTCAGGAGGTGGAATTGAAATACTTTTTATATTTCAGAACCATTGCCTTGTAAGATCTCAAATGGCTGTTAAATCCGGGTTGAGTGAGCTACAAGGAGATGTGTCATTCATTGATTTTTATAAGTGGAAATTTAACGTTTCTATGCATTCTTACACCCCCTCTTGGTAATAAAAGCATTAGAAGCCAATTCCATCTCTGTTCCCTCTTGAAGGCCTGCTGTTCTTTCTCATTTTGCAAGGGCCTCCTGAATAAATAAAATAACTTGGCATTGTTATTCAGGGCAGTGTTCCAATACGCTGAACACACTGATTGTGTGCTGAATAATTTGCCTCTGACCTTTGCATGATAACGGCGATGAGGGGAAAAGAAACATGTACATCTCAACACAGAATAGTTCCAACAAGCGGACAGTTGGCTCAGGCTCCAGCTTACCTCCCCAGATTCTAATATGAACGGCTCCTGTGTCTACTGACACTATTGACACTACTGACACTATTGTCTACTGACACTATTAGTTAGGGATAATTAGATGATGAAGCAAGTGAAATATTATCTCCCTGAATTAAAAAAATTCCATCTTATTCATGTTTGCATTCTATCCGGTGATTGACCCAATCAGGATCTTCCATTATTATAGGATGGGCACCAAAGAAGTTTCTGAATCATTAAATGGTCTTCATTTTAATATAAAAAGGAGAAATATTGTATGTATTTTAATTTTTATTAATATGGGTTTGAAAATCTTAAACAGAATCAAAAAAAGGTTGGGGTATATTCTATAGCTGAGTCAGTTTAACTATCTTTATGTATCTGTATGTGTGTGTGTGTGTGTGTGTGTGTGTGTGTAATATTAGATATGGCTATAAAAAGATAAGACTTTAAGATGCATATGTTTGTGTCTCAGTGAAATTGATTAGAAAAGATAAGCTTAAAGGGATTGTATTCAGTGATTGTTGTAATATTTGCATAGCAATCATGCAGTGGTATTGGTGGTGGTGGCAGCAGTGATGATAAACATAGTCCATGGAAGAGGAAGAGGTAGTGAATGATCAGGAAACATGGCAGAAAAGGACTAAGAGGAGGAAGATTAGAAAGAATTGTAGTAGACTTCATATGTTAGATGATAGTATTTTTTTAAATATCACAAAATCTGAATTGCCGCAATACTTTTGACTCTGAAAAGAACTACCAAAATGCTCTCAACAAAGTCCGCTATACTGAAAATACAAATTCATAGGTGAAAGGGGCTAAGATACTACCTCAGTCAATTTTCAAAGCAAACTTTTCAACTACAATAAAATAACTAAATAGATGGGAACTATAGAAAACGAAATTACTTTTTCTGCAGTTATGCTGCTTTGGAAAAGGGAGAAAAACTAAAGTAGCTTGGTAAAAGCTGCCCTTTGATTTCAAATGGTTGATTGCTACAAGGTTTGCATACCTCTCTAATGTTATTGTTTCCCTCAAAAATCTATTTATAGTTGTCTGGAATTTCAAAAAGATAATAAAGAAAGCAATTACCTCAGAATAAAGTTTAGAAGGGTTAGAATAGAAAGAGGAATGGAAACAGAAAACACAGGACGGTGGCGAAGATGTGGGATAAGTAATCTTTCATTATGAGGATTGCAATGAATGAGGTGTGTGATAGGTTTATTGTGCCAACTTGGCCAAGAGGAACATGTGGGTGGAGATTAATCAGATTACAGTTTGATTGGAGGGCAAAGAGATAAATGACTCTGCAAGGCCCTCCCCTACCTCTCTTGTTCTCTGGTGATCAGACCAGTGTGCTGCTGCTTTAACAAGTCCTCTGCCTCAACCTGTGTGCTACACTACCTGTGAGCCAAGCCAACCCATGGATCCTGTCACTAGAGCTTGAGGCTCTTTCAAGACCTACTTCGCCATGGTGCACACATTGCTTGAGCTTGAGGCTGGTGGATCCTGTCACTGTGCTTGAGTTTGAGATCCCATGGAGTCTTGCTTTGCTAAGCTCCTGAGCTACTGACTATTGCTGACCCATCCTGCTTTCTGCTGCCTGTGGGCAGTCTCTGCCTGCCTTGCCTGCGGGAGGACTCTCTGTCTGCTTCCTTGACTTTGGACCAAAGTCCCCACTGTGAGTTGAAGGACTTTCAGTATATTAACTATTCCACAAAAGCGAGTTGAACTGAGCCCTCTGTACTGCTGTGTGGACTAATTAGCTGTTATATTTCTTCTTGCTGCATAAACCTATCCATGTTTAGTCATAATTGTCCTGGTTTTGTTTCTCTAGAGAACCCTGCCTAACACAAAATGAAACAAAATAGATATGAGTTGTTGAGTGGAAAACTGATCTGTGTGTAACCTTCATCTAACTTACAATAAAACATGATGTGCATATTAATCACAACCTGTATGTTCATAGTAAAGGCCAGTGATCAGATAGTTTTATCTGCACAATATAAAATTCAGTTTTGGAATGGGTGTTCCCCTTTTTAAAGAGCAATTTTAACAATGTTATTTTAAGGAAGTATAGTTTTTGAGCTGTCACTAAGAATAAAAATCAAACTTTCAACAAAATTCAGAATTAATTGACTATCTTTTTCTCCGCAGACACTATTGCAATCTAGGGAATGCAGTGTGAATTTGGCAGTAGAAAGAGAGATGGAACTAGACAGTTCTCAATAAGTTCTTACCCAGAGTCGTGATTGATTGCGTTTGCATTTATCCTCAGCTGCAGTCACTCAGTCTCACAGTTGGACAATGACTCGCATTCAAAACAAACCTTCACTTTTGATTGCTCCATATCAGGTTAGTGCCATTTCCAACTGTTTCAAGAGCAGAACACGATGCTCTAAGCTTTGCCTCTTATGTCCTTAAAGTAAATACACAAGCACAGAGGACGGCACACACGGGATGCTTGGAAACAGATTATTATATCTCAATAGTGTAATTTTGGGTCTGTAAGGAGCTAAAAACAAATATCAATGACAAATGCCATCATGGGGTGAGGTGCAAACAAGAAAAGTACTTGACTACTAGCCAAAAGTTTGGTGGTCTGACTCTGCCCAGAGGTTCCTCAGAAGACAGATGTCATGATCTGCTTCAGAAAGGTCACATCATGAAACCCCTATGGAGCAGTTCTGTTCTGAATATACATCAGAATAAACTCTAAGGCAATGTTAGAGTTTATTTAACCAGGTCAACTTGAACCTGTATGAAAGGGTAAGGGTGGAGTCCAACCTTCCATCAGGTAATAAGTAACCTTGTGATGCCTCCTTAGAGGTGTAGTCTTTGTTTAAATAAGAGAGATAGTAAGAACCTATCTCTGCCTGGCCTTTGCCCTCCCTGCTTGCTAGGATTCTGTGTCTTCTTCCATGGGGAGCTGACTCTGGGAGCCAATCTGGGAGCTGTCAGCACCCTGTTCCTGTTGACCTTGGATCCGCAGGACTCTGCACCTACTGGCCTGCGCTCTCCTTGCTTGCTGCTTACCTTTCTAGGTTATCAGTCTGCAACGGCATGGCTCTGAAGAGGGCCCCAGGGGGCTTAAGGTGGTTTGGGCAGCGATGCCATGTTGATGTAAAGTTATTTCTTGATATAATGTTCTTTCTTGTACATATGTGAGTTTCAGTGGTTTTGTTTCTCTAGACAACCTAGCCTAACACAGGTAATGATCAAAAACAACAGTAAAACTGTCACTGATTAAGATCTGCTATTTCTCTCTGCACGTATTTGTGGGCAAGATGTGTGGAGCATTTGTGCACCGATCAATGTGGTTAAAATTTTACAAATGTGATGGGAAAAAAAACCTGAAGAAAAGAGGTGTGAGTTATTGAACTTGCTTCCTCTCTGAGAGCAGTCTTGCTAGTGTAGCTTATAGATAGATCTAAACTACCTCAAATATGAAAAGAACAGGGTAGGCAAAATGTTTGTCTTTGTATGTTTGTGCAGTTTCCTAGATATTTGCTGTGCTTCTTTTACTGTGCTAATGCATAGTAGGTGATGTATTTAATAATTAGTGAGCTGACATGGCTGAAATGAACATGCAGATAGGGTTTTCTAAAAAAAAGTTCAGTACAGGCATACTTCATTTTATTATGCTTTAATTTATTGCACTACACAGATACTGCATTTTGTACAAATTGAAGGTTGTGGCAGCCCTGTCTGGAGCACATCTGTCAGCACCATGCTCTCTGTATGGCTTTGTGTCACGGCTCGGTGGTTCTTACAATCGTTCATAATGCCATCGCACATTTAAGATACTGTAGTGGAACCATGACTTTAATATATACTGGGAAACAAAAATATCTGTTCTGGTATGACATTCACATAATTTTACTATGATATTTGCTTTATTGTGGTGGTCTGGAGCTGAAACTGCGGTATCTTTGCCTGTCACCTGAAATGTTTGCAAGTCCCTTGTTTCTTCACAGGGATCTGACCAGGTGTTTTGGAGACATGTTCCTGTTTTATTGGTGTCACCATCATTCACTTCTCCAAAGTCTGTATCAACTTTAATCATTCTTGTTCCAATGAGCTCTATGGGACCTTCTCATTAATCAAGGTCTCTATCACATTTTCAAAGCTCTTTTCTGAGGTCTTTTTAAGAAATTGAGAGAGAAGGGTACAAGCATTCCATCTTGTTCATGGATTATTGATTTACTTAGTTGACCAGTAATTGTAACGAGAATACTTTGAAAATGCTTATGTTATATTAACACCTCACTCTGAACTCTTTCTATCATGGCTCAATAACACACACACACACACACACACACATCTCTGCATTGTACTTTATTTTAGTATTAATATATCTGCCTGTTCTTTGCAGATAAATTTGTGGATCATGCTTAGCCAGATTGTCTATGCAGAAAGGTAGAACAAACTTTAAATGGCATACTATTATTAATAATTTGTAAATCTGTTTAAAGGATGACTCTTGTAGTCACTATTTAGTGAAAAATAATATTTATGAAACAAAATCTGAGTGGATTGAAGAAAGCATCAGTTTATGCATATTTATGAAAAGATAATATGTACATATCAGTATATTAAGCACTACAAATATTATAATGTACATAACAAACATAGTTCTTGAGCTCAGATAGAATCTTCAAGTTAAAAGTGGGAATATCAAACCCAATGGAAAGCAGAAATAATTGAACACTGTTACATAATCTCCTGTCAACTTGCAAAGGGGTGGAATCTAGCCTGTCAATCAGGTCACAACTAAAATGTCAAATGGGCATCTATGATGGGGGCAGTTTTACCCTGTCCTATAGGGTTGTTATTAGTAGGAATACACTTGAGGGCAATGGGTTATGATATAGTAGAGAACTTGGAGCACCCCCCAAAAATGTGAGACTATTATCAGCTTTCTACTTTGTGTATCAGAAATTCAGAAGTTAAAACTTGAACAGTTTCTTTGAAAATAAGTAGAAAATATATCTTCCTGTTAATGAATGACACATTGGGTAGAAGACAAAGTAAGTCTATGTCACCTTCATTGGCAGGGAGAGTAAAATCAAACCCAGTGAAGAGAGCAGAATATACTGCCAGCTCAGGTGGAATACATTTCTAACCATGAGTTCAAAGCACCAGACTATGTCATTTAAAAGAAAAAGATAATATAGGATCAAGTATTTTAGCAATACAGATATCAAGTGAACTAAATATTTATCCTATTTTAGGCTATTAAAATTCTTTAAAATACTTCGTGGATGTGATTCCTTGTGGTAAGTACAAGGATTCTGCTTTTCTGTACGTTAGGCAGAATTTAAAATCCAAGGGAATGTACAAGCATAGTAATCCATTGTTAAACTAGCTGAGGCTCGAGCAGCTCATCCTGAGCAGTGATATACATTGCTAAACCTCTCTTCCTTCTCTTACATGTTTATGGTAAATTGAATAGTTAACATGATACAGTGCTCTGAGTTATTTGTGGCCCTTCTTCATAGTTAGTTTATGTTATCCCACCAAATGAATATTCCTGGGTGGTCTGGGTAAAAGGTGGGAGATAATTCTGATTTCATTATATTATTCAGCTGTGAGTGGTTGCCGTACTGTTGAGTAGTATAGTCATCTCAGAAAGAGTCAGACGTATAGCATGTTCTCTGGGCCCTTAGATCCATGCACCATGAACCTTCTTGATCCAGCACACAGCTTTGGCCCCAGAAGAGTGACAGAAAAGCAGCAATAGCAGAACCATGAGCCATCGCATGAGATAGAATAATGAATTCCCCAGCCCACTCAGAGCAAGTAAAACTGAGTGCTTTGTATAGTGCATCTGAACACTTAATTCTGAGAGCTGGGTTTCCTGACCCTTAGAGCTGAGTCTCTTTGGGTTAAATCCTGCGGTGGTGTGGCATGCTCTTTGCTCATTTATTAGAAATTCTTAAAATCATTTCAACATGTCCAGACAAGACAACTGTATGCTGAGAATTTCTCACATAGATTGTAATCTGTTAACTTCCATGTGTTGTTAGGTGACAGCTAGTTGGTTGGGACCCATAGGAACACTATGAAACACTGTCTGATCCTGTGCCATCCGCACAATTGTTCCTGTGGCTGACCTATTGTGCACCTATGTTGTCAATTCATCTCTTGAGGGCATTCCTCTGCTTTGATGCCCCTCAACTGTACCAAATACAATGTCTTTCTCCCTGGTCTAGTCTCTCCTGAAAGCATGCCCAAGGTATGCAAGTCTTGCTACTCTTGTCTCCAAGGAGCACTCTGACTATACTTCTTCCAAGACAAGATTGGGTTGTCCTTTTAGCAGTCCGTTCACTCTCAATCTTCTTCTCTAGGTCCACAATTCAAATGCATCAGTTCTTCTTCCGTCTTTTTATTAAATGTCCACCATTCACATGCAGACAGCAATTGAAAATACCGTGACGTAGATATTGGGTATGACCTTCCTTAATAACCCTTTGATCATGAATATTGACCATGAGTTTTGGGTGGCCATTGCAATGAATGCTACAACCCAGCAGAAAAGTAGATAATGCTGCTAAAAACAGTGCAATCGAAGTATATAGTGCTGTGTGACAAACACACAGAGAGTAAGATCTCCCTTTAGAAAGAGGATGCCAAGTAAGAATTAAGCAACTGGGTAGTCTCTGCAAACAGTTATTATTGTTCCAGTATTATATTCTTATCAAATTTAATCAGGCTAGGAAATCAACTCACAGACAACAATGAATTTGATACTACTACTTCTCCTCTATTTAATATAACAGAAGCCTAAATGCTGACTCTGTCACATGAGACCTTTGTGTTTCCACTACCCCTTCAATCACCCTATGCTTCAGCCTCAAAGAACTCATAATTAGATTCTTCCATATGTTGCTACACAGATAGTGCTTAAATTGTGCTGGTTTCCTAGATATGCCCATCTCCATTTACCATTTATGTGAACAGAAGAGGGTGTGAGAGAGAGTGACAGGTTTTGTGTCAACTCATTGGACTAAGATTCTCATGAGGCCTAGAAATCCCACATCATGTGTCTAATACAAAATAACCAACTCCAAAATTAGATCTGCTGTGAAGAGTCAAACGGTTATGAGAAAACGAGTTTGGAGTGCAAACCCTTTACTCAAGTCACAATCCTGATACAATTGAAATGAAGCTTCTTAGGTCTGTGTAGCTGAGTTCATATATAAGTGGACATAGTAGGAAAGTTTGCTTGCTCTCTTATGAATCTGGATCCTGCTTCAAGCTTGTCAACCTTCAGGCCTTTGACCTTGAGCCAATGACTATAATGTCTCCCAGGACCCGTCAAGAGAATGCCATCGTACCTGCCATATGATATGCTGATCTCAGAGTCATATGCCTCTCTAGTCGCAAGCCTGATCTGATGACCATGGAGTAATCACCTCAGAAGCCACCTGCCAATCTAGATTCATCAGCACCAAACACGGCTCAAGTCAAAAGAAACCACTAGTTTAACGTCTGACACATGCATTTTGAACCAGACTAGATTTGTCCACTTCTACAACTATGTGAACCATTTTATTAATATAAATCTAGATAGATAGATAGATAGATAGATAGATAGATAGATAGATAGATAGATAGATAGTCAATTTTGATTCTCTAGAGAATCCAGTCTATCACAGAGTCGAGAAGTTGATACAAAAATCACAGAAACCTTTATTAAACAAAAATACTAAAAATGTGAAGCTATTGTTTCTTGACCTTCCCTCCTTCTAGCTCTATATATTTCTGAAGGCAGTGTTTCCATGTCTTTAACTCATCCACAAAGTATATTGCACACTTCTGTTCATACCAAGTTAATATTAAAATTTGGATCTCCTTCAAGGATTCAAATCATGCTTGTTTTAAATATTCTGTGTTTGGGGAGAATAATAGCTTGGGGAAAAACTCAAAGTAGTGTTAAGAAGCAAGAACAAACGTCCAGCAAGGCGACACTCAGGTAAGCAGCTTGCGTTGGTAGTTCCATGGCAACTGGTGAGTTTGGGAATCAGGAGGGAGAGCAAGGGTTTGAGGTCAAATGATTACCCCCAAAGCAACCCAGAGCTCTTCCCTGACCTGGGAGGGAACCTTCACCCCACCCCATCTTTACTCACTCCAGAGCCCTGAAGATCTGTGGCCTAGTGTGAGGGATACCCCAGCCTGTGCTTCTTGGGCTACTGTGGGCTGCACGATGGCCAATACCTGCCAGTCATCTGTCTGTGGACTGACCACTGCCCCAGAGGCCAGTAACCATCCGACTTTGGCTATTATAGCGGCAGCTGAACCCCAAAGCACTGATGGTCATACCTTCCCTCGCCACCATTGGCATCTTCACGCCGTCCACTCAGAGATTCCCCAGCTTTCACCAGAGCCCAACCATTGTCAGCCCACAGCTTTCCACACTGCAGCTGTAGGTTGCCCAGTGCACCCAAGGCACTCCCTGCAACAACCAGTGCCCTTCTCCACACCTAGCAGTGGCTTCTACCATGACACATGGTACCCTCCTGGCATCCATTCACAGTTCGAACAGCCAGAGCTAGGCCCTGTCCACCATGTGCCCATGGGAAATCCCACCACAGACAGCCACCACCACACCACATGCCCATAGTTTTACCTGCTGCAGCTGGAGCACCCCCACCTATACCCCTTACCCCCATCACCAATGTGGATTAGGCAGCTTCACCCGGGGCCTCACTTACCTTTCAACAACAGCCCATGCCACCACAGTCGGAGCCTATCAGCAGTCTATACACAGCTTCAGCAATCACAACAGAGAACTCCAGGAACTTACTAGGACACCATCTGAGACTCTTAACATCATGGCTGCATCCTACTGAAGCACGTGACTGTGGGTCTTGACACCGTGGCCAGAGCAGGAGTGCCGTCCATCTTCAGATCCTCCCACACAGTCACCCCCGACTTCACAGTTTTCCCGTGGGACTGCTCAGCCCAGCTGTTCCTCTGCAGGTCTGCCATGAACAAAGTCTCTTAATCTGGGCCATCCCTGGCCTTGTGACACCCCTGATGAGCTACTTCAGGTTCTGAAGCTCCCAAGCTGGACTGTCTCTAGCCTCACGGTGCCACCGATGGGCCTCACCACATACCAGGGCTCCCCTGCTGGGTGCCCCAGCCCTGAAACTCATCCTCTAATTGGCCTCAACCCTGTGGCTCCCGTGATAGTCTAGTCTGGACTTGTGGTTACCTCACCAGTCTGGACCTGGACCTGCGTCTCCCCACACAGGGCAGCCACGGACCTGGAGCACTTCCCATAAACCTACCTCGGCCCCACGGCCCCCACATCAGCTAGACCCAGTGCCATGGATCCCCTGGCAGTCCAAACCGGGCCTGTGGCTATCCCGCTGGCCCGCCCTGCCCCAAGGGCCTGCCTATAGTCTCTGGCCTACACCCTCAGAAGCCTCTCACCATCACCAGCCACCAAGTTGTGGCTGAACCTTGCCTGATTAGTCTGCACAGTGCCATCCTTGATGCCTACATCCACCCAACCCATGTTGCCAGAGAGGGCTATCCAACTTGCCCTCCTCAAAAGGAAATCCCAGCTAACTAAGGAGAGAGTAAAACCCCAGTGAAATAAAGCAGTAGCCTGAAACCACCAGTACAGTTGGCCACAGGTAGTCCTCTGAATAATTCTCACCAGGCCCACAGAGAGAAAGCTCAAGGTTCTTTGACTCCCAGGAAAATGGCTCCAAGCTCCTCGAAATCAAAATGTAGACAGCAACCTATCTCAACACCCTCAACAAGAAAATAAGAGAAACAAAATGCAATGTCAGAAGTTCTGGACATAAGAACATTCATAGAAGAAGCAGACATTGATCTGCCACAAAAGAAATCTTCAGAATGCTGCTTGGAGTCATACAGAATATGAAGGAAACAATACAGAAAAAGGATGATATGATAGAGGGTGTAAAATCCACATATGCTGTGACACAAGTCAAGCCTTAGTAAATTCCAACACATAGAGGTCAATCAGACTTCCCTCTCAGACTACTGTGTCATAAAACTGGAAATTAACCAAAGGATGACAAAAAAAGGGCAAACAATTAAAAGATGAACAGCTCTCTTCTGAAAAATGAGTGGGAACTGGCCCAAAGTAGAGATGAAATTAGGAAGTTTTTAGAAACCAATGACAATAAGAAAACAACATACCCAAACCTTTTTGACGCAGCAAAAGCAGTCATCAGAGGAAGCTTGATAATAATAAATGCATACATAAAAAAGGAAGACGGACTTATGATTGACACTGTCACAAAACCTCAAGAGAATAATTCCACTAATAGCAAAAGAAAAGAAATGATAAAAATCAAGGCAGAGATATATCAGTGGGAAAATAAGAAAATAATGCAAAAATTTCAAGCAGTAAAAAGCTGGGTCTTTGAAAAACTCAACAGAATTGATAGATTGTGGCAAACCTCACCAAAGAAAGGAAGAACAAATATCTATAGCTGGGATAAGGCATGAAACAGTGGGAATTACAATGGACCCTAATGAAATTTAAAGGCTAATTACACAGTACAACAAAGGTCTGAACTCCAATGAGTTCAACACCTTGGAGACATGGACAAATACTTGGAAGAATAATCCCTCCCTAGATTATCCCAGTGCAGGAAATGTGTCCATTCTGATTCCCCTGCAGTGGGGTGAATTATGAAGGGACCATAACAAAGCAGCAATGGGATCAAAGATATGAAATCCCTGAGAAATCCTGAAAATAGAGATCCTGGCCCGGTTGAGGGACATTCACAAAGGTCAGAAGATAGACTTGGAACTATGTATAGGCTTCCCCCGCCCCCTCTACTTTCATACATCTCTCTATATGAGATAGGCAGGATAAACAATCCAGAGAAGAAAACAATGAAACCAATGGTCCTGGGGTTGGGGGGGGTGGGGGTTGGTAATGGAAGAGAGGGAGCAGTGAACCAACAAATTCAGAAGCAGGGGAACATCAAGGGATCTAAAATCAATGGCGACAAGGATGTAGAATACCTGGTAGTGTTTGATCAATGGTAATGTAACCAAGAGGAATTATTGAAAGCTGAATGAAGGATGAACATGATGGTGGGGCAGGAGGAAAGTAAAAGGAAATAGAGGAAAGAACTAGAAATAGAGTTGTAAATAAAGACATGTATATATGTAATAGATAGATAGATATAGATAAGGGTATTGATGTGTATATATTTATATGATAAAGCACTAAAGTAGCAGACAGATTTTGGGTCTTTAATGAAGTTTTTCCTCAAGAACACTGCATTCTAATAACATGACACTGTGTGATACTCACCTTCCCGACACAATTGCCAAAGACAAAATAGGTGCATAAGCAAATGTGGTGAAGAATGCTGATGGTGCCTGGCTATTAAAAGCTATAGCACAAGATATGATAAAGTAATAATAATTTACAAATTATCAAGGGTTCATGAGGAATGGGGAGTGGGGAGGGAGGGGGGAAAATGGCCCAAGTGGAAAGCAAATGTTCTGAGAAAGATGGGGGCAACAAATGTACAAATGTGCTTGATGCAATGGATTGTGATAAGACTTGTACGAGCCCCAATGAAATGATTTAATTAAAAAAATAAAAATAAATAAAAGCTATAGCATCTGGGGTCTCAAAAGTTTGAAGTTAAACAAGTGGCCATCTAGAAGGCAAGCAACAAAGTCCAAATGGAAGGAGCACACCAGTCTGTGTGGTCATGAGGTGTGGACAGGATCAGGTATCAGAAGATCAAAAACAAACAATCGTATCACTGTAAGAAGAGGGATCAAAGTGGAGAGCCAAAGCCCATCTGTTGATAACTGGAAACTCCCTCACAGAAGAGACACATGGAAGGGACAACTCATCCAGGGTACAGTGTAGCACTAATAAAACACTTTTACTTTTAGATCAAATTGACTACGTCTGTGAAAGAGATCTGGAGAAGCCCAATATCAACAATTAAAACAAGGCCATGAGCCAACTGTGGAAAAGACCATCAATTCTTCATTTACGAGTTAATCTTGAAGCTGAAGAAAGCTAAAACACTTCCATAGAGCCAAAATATTACCATAATTACAATTGAACTGATTAAGAGTTGATCACAAGAAGAGATTTGACATAATGAACACTATTAACAGACAATTAGAGGAGTTATTGGAAGATATCAGAAACACTATATGGAAAGAAAGCAACAGGTCATGATAAAGACATGAAATTAAAAAAAAAACATTTTTAAACTAAAGTGGATGTCAGAATAGACTCTTGAACTTAGTCTTTTTTGTTTATTTGGTACTCTTGAATGCAGAGTCCTTAAAGCAAATCAAGAAAAGAAGAAGCAAAACATCTGAACAGAACATTTCAAAAGGCAAGTCCAGAAAACAAAGTAAAACATTAAAATAAAAAGATCAAAGTCCAGGAATTAGAAAGCCAACAGGGAAGGACATATTTAATGTAACTCAAGTTGAAAGAACTGAAGAACACTACCAATTATAACAACTACACGAAAGATAAAATATTCAGGAATAAATCTTAGCGGAGAAATCCAGGACTAGTACAAAGAAAACTGTAAAAGACTTCTTCAAGAAACTAAAAGGAACTTATACAAATTGAACAAGTTACTATACATCTGCATAGGCAAACTAAATATTGTGAAAATTTCAATATTACCACAGTACTTTACAAATTCAATGAAATACTGATCCAAATCCAACCACAATTTTCCAAAGAAATGGAAAAACTAATTACCAATTTAAATATATAAAGGAAATAAACCTAGGATTAAAAGCCAAAACAAAATATTAAAAAATAAAAACAAAGTAAGAGGATTTTCACTCCCAGACCTTAAAATATACTATATAGTCACAGGAATGAAAACAGTCTAGTGTTGGTACAATAATAGATCTGAAGACCAGTGGATTAAAATAAAAAGCCAGAAATACAACCAAGTGCCTAACGGCACTTAAATTTTGATAAAGAAATTAAACACATCAAATGGGCAAGATATAGCCTTTTTAACAAATGGTGCTAAAAAACAAATGGACCTTCACCTGCAAAAGAATTAAAAAATACCCATAACTCACACCATGTACAAAAATAAACTCAAACGGATAAAGACCTAAATATAAATTAAACAACTATTAAGACCACCCAAGAAACAATAAGGACAAATCTAAGGCATAAACACAAGGCATACAAGGCATAAACACATAATTTAAAATAAAGAAAAATATCCACACTATATAATACAAAATAAAGAACAGGAAATACAAAAACAGAAAAACAAAAAAATCATTTATTTACAACAAAAGACTTCATCAAAAAAATCAACAAAAAATCCACAGATTGGGGGAAATAATATTCAATTATGACACATCAGACAAAAGGTTAATTTCCTAAATTTATAGAAGACTAGATCTTAACAAGAAAAATACAAATAATTCAATAGAAATGGGTATAAGTCATGAATAGACAATTTATAGACAAAGATGACATCCAGGCAGCCAACAATAATAAGCAATCAGAAAAATACAAATTAAAACAACAATGACCCCCAAAAGAGTCTATTTCAGAGGACAGCACTGAAGTTGCAGCTCAGGGAGAGGGACATGTCTGATCAGAGCACACGGGAGCAAATGAAAGGGGATGAAGAGAGAGGAGCACATCCTGGCCCACCAGTCCTTGAGGACGATATTCCCACTCAGAGCAGCCAATCCACAGAGAAGACCACATGGCCGGCCCCACTATGAGACACGACATCCCTCACTGACCCATAGCCC
>NW_022103907.1:14751279-14752530 GCF_000313985.2 Echinops telfairi | reverse complement strand
GGGCGGGGGTGGGGGAAAGAATGTCAGAAAAAAATCCAAACCAGAATTGTAATATTGAAGGATTTTATTGATTGATAGGTGCAGTATCACAACAAGATGGACAGAAAACACAGAATCACTGAACCAAAAAGAAGACCAACATTTCTATAGGTAGCATATGATCAAGAACCTATAGTATTGAAGGAAGAATTGCAAGCTACACAGAAGACATTTGTGGAAAACAGGGCTCCAAGAATTGTGGTAATATAAACTGACATAATTTGACAAACTGATGCAGAATTGGAAGCAATCACTTGTCTTTACCAAGAAGCTTGGAAGGCAGCTATCAGACCAACTAACTGGATGAGATCCACATTTGTCCCGATTCCAAAGAGAGGTGACCAAACAGAATGTAGAAATTATCAAACAATATTAATGTCATGTGCGAGCAGAGGTTTGCTAAAGATCATTAAAAAATTCATGCAGAAAGGAGATATTTATGGGAGTTTCCAGAAATCCATACCACATTTAGAAGAGAACATGGCAAGGGGTTATCAATGTGTCTGTCAGATGGATCTTACATGAAGGCAGAGAATGCCAGAAAGAGCTGTACCTGTGTTTCTTTTACCACACAAGATATTTTATTGTGTGAATCTAAACTGTGAATACCATTGGGGAGAATCAGGACTATAGAACATTTAATTGTTCATATTAGTAACCTTTACATAGACCAAAAGGCAATCATTTGAATGGAACAAGGAAATGTTACATGGTTTAAAATGAGGAAATTTTTGTGTCAATGTTGGTGTCCTTTCAACATATGTATTCTGTATGCATGAAGAAGAATGTAATATCAGGATTGGAAGAGGACTCATTAACAACTTTTGTTATGCAGAGGACACATGTGCCTTAAAACACTTGCTAATAAAGATCAAATGCTGCAGCTTTTGTAACCCAATGTCAAATTAGAACAAAATCCTTACAAGTAGACCAATAGACAACATCACAATAAACAGAGAAAAGATTGATGTCAGGAACTTCATTTGACTTGAATTCACAATCAACACCCACAGAAACAGTAGTCCAGCCATCAAAGGACACACTACATTGGGCAAATCTGCTTCACAAAATCCATTTAAAGTGTTAAAACAAACAAACAAACAAACAAATGTTATGCTCTGATCCAAGCCATGGTCTCATCTCCTTGTGAAAGTTGGGCAATGCCAGCTATCAAAAGATATAGCATTTAGGGTCTTAAAAGCTTGAAGGTAA
>NW_022103907.1:14748218-14750133 GCF_000313985.2 Echinops telfairi | reverse complement strand
AATCAGAATACTCCTTAATAGCCAGGATGGCAAGATTTCCTCTTCCTTACCTTGAACTTGAACTTACTTTGAACAAACATACCATTATCTGTGGTAAAATAGAAACAAAAAAACTCATTGCCATTTGGTCAATGTCAAATTATAGCAACCTTATAGGACGGAAAAAACTAACCCTGTTGGCTTCTGAAACTGTAACTCTTTACAAGAGTAGGGTTTCCTCTTTCTTGGAGAGCGGTTTGTGGTTTCGAAGTGCTGCCTTGCGGTTAGTAGCCCAGAGTGCAACTGTCAAGTCTCCCACTCAGTTACAGTGAATTTGACTTCAGTTTGGAAGTGAAAATTAAGATCTTCAAGAGTTGGATGGACACACTAACGTTAACAATGATCATAACAATTGTGAGGATGGTACAAGTCTAGGTAGGTACATACGGTGACTATGAGTTGGGTATGAATCCACTGTATGTAACAGCAATGAAGTAAAACATTTCTATTTTATCATGAAATATTTGAGGAAGTATTGAAAATGTGCTGAGCAGGGAGTTTCAAAGTTAGAATTTGTTTTGAATGACATCACCATTTACCCAAATAAGAGGCACACATGTGAGCACCCTTTCTCAAAATCTCTCACATTTAATTCACCAAATCTTAGATTATATTGTTAAATTTACCTTGATTTCTTGTACTTATTCTCAATTCCAGTGCTATAGATTTATTCCAGGATCAATTAAATTTTCATAAGGATCCCCCCCCCCCAAGATTGTGCTAACAGAGTTATAGATCTATCAACCCTGTTTTACACTTCCCAAGCCGGTAGGACAAATAGAACTACTCTGTGGGGTTTTCAAGGTTATAAATCTTTACAGAAGCAGAATATACAACAGCTTTCTCCTGCAGAGTGGCAGGATGCATCAAACTGCAGACCTTGAGGATGGCAACCAAGTACTTAGATCTTTGCACCATCAAAGGTATTTATCACCTACACACAACAGAATGAAATGCTGCCTGGTTCTGTGTAGACCCCCAAACTGGCTGCAATTTAGAATGCTATGATCCACAGGGTTTTCATTAAGCAGAAAGGTCCATTGAAACCCATTCAGAATCATAGCATCATAGATATACACAAACTCCATTGTTAGATGGGTGTAGGCTGCTCATAAGGCACATGATTGGGAATCAGATGTTGGACTTTACATAGAAAACCAGAATTCTACTTCTGAATCACTGATGCTTATATAATATTGATAGCAACTATTCAGAGAACAGGAGACATTACTTCATCAATCTTTAATAGAGTGACATCATTTATAGAGTGCAAAGGCAAGATTTGGAGAGAAGATGTTTATGGTATAGAATTGTGATTACAATCACAATTAGAAACGAATTGTGATTAGAAACAACTATATACATGATTCAAGTGTAGCAACCCCTCTAGCAAAAACTTCAAAAACAAGTGACAAGTAACAATAACCTAGTCTTAAGAATATAGTTTGATCCTAATTTGAATTCTCTATGCAACAATACGGAAGATACTCAACTCAAATAAAAGGATAAATTAAATACATTCCAGCATTAAGTAGACAACTTGTTGTCTATTGGTGTCACTTGGTGATTGTAGTTAAAGTTAATGAGCTAAAATGCTAAGAAACAACTGACATAGTTCTTGTAGTCTGGGCAGTGTATAGCCTGATGGCTGCAGTACACACAGAGTGTCTGCTGAGAACTGTACTCAACAAAAACAATTACTGGAAACTCAGAAAGGAGTAAAGCAGCAGCAATAGGTGGTCTGAGAATCTCAAAGTTTATGTTGATTTATAAAGCTAACATTTGAAAATGGCATAAAAATTCTAGGGGCTATTTCCTTTCAGACACTTCAGTGCTTGATAATACAGTATCATAAAATTGTTTTAAATTCCACCAG
>NW_022103907.1:14745459-14747182 GCF_000313985.2 Echinops telfairi | reverse complement strand
AGGTGATAGGGTTGTTTTGTAAAACAAATTTTAATACATAGCTTTGAACAAATAGAATAGCCTGTTTTACTAAAAGCAGAACATTATATTGACAATGTAATCTTTTTGTTAGATTTAAGCAGGGAGATACAGAAACCACACATATGGTGTAAGAAAGTACATTCTGGACTCATCCATGCTAATACACACTTCATAATTTGAAAGCTTATTTCCCAACTTATACTTAGTTCCTAGCTCTACCCCTGTGGTTTTTCTAATCCATCGCTGGCACTGTCTTTAAAAGTAATATATAGATGAGAGTGTTTGTGTGCTATCCTATAAATTAAGAGTATGATTATACAGTCATCATTCTGTAGAGACACCACAGCAGAAAGAGAAAAATATCAGTGAAAGCTATTTAATTAGTCTGAAGGAGAGGGACCAGACAGAAAGCACATCAGCTGATGGGAAATACTGAAATTGGAAGAAACAAAAGTAAGCATGGAAGTTTATCTCCATGAATTCTAGTGTTCACCAGGGACCTAGAATCAAAGAAAAGCTGCTACATGGATTATACTGAGGTTTTAAGAAGTACAGTGAAAATCAGACAATTACTAGCCAGGGATCTCTGTTAAACTCACACAAGTCTGCCAATAGAACTTTCTCTTTCCACAAATCAAAACCTTACATCAATAAAAAACTACTGTCTTACCAGATTAGAAGTCAATTCCTTCACTAGGTGAATGAGAGCTAACATTGGTCAATAGTGAAGTAAGCACAAAAGTCCCTAAGCCTTAAGTCTATATCAGGAGTCCTCCTTTTACCTTAAAGTGTTCATTTGTCTATTTCTTTTTTGTTGTTAATCATTTTGGGGGGGCTCATACAACTCTTATCACAATCCACACATACATCAATTATGTAAAGCACACTTATACATTAATTGCCCTCAGCGTTCTCAAAACTCGCTTTCCAAGCTGGGCTATCACCCTCTGAGCTTGGTGGGCCCAGTTGTGCTCCGCTCCTGCACTGACCCATGGCCCTGCATGGGACAGCACCAGAGACACAGTGTGGGATGGGCGACTGAGCTGACCCCACCACACTGAGGCAAAACACTGGGGGCGTGCAATGGAGCAGCAGGGAAGCAGAGCAAAAGGTCCCGAGGGAATACAAATGATGTACTCTGGGGCCAGGACGTGGTACCCCATTAGACTCATCCAGAAAATGCTCCTAAAGGTCAACAAACAGACCTTGAACTACTAACAGGCTTTTTTCTTTTCTTTTCTTATCCTTTTTTTTCAGCCTATTTGTTTTGGTTTTTTCCTTTTCTCTCTTCTTTTAAATTTTGTATGTCAGTAGCTTTTTTGTTGGTTAGCTTGTCAGTGCTGCTGCTGTCGTCACCATGTTCTTATGTGCCACTTTGGAACTGTGCTGTCAAAGCCATCCCCAATTTTATGCACATATTAATATATCTGCATGTCCACCTAGATAAGAGAGGCTGGATCAAAAAAATGTGAGAAGAAAATAAAGGGACCAATGGCCCCAGAGGGACATTGGAGTGTGAGAGGTAGGGGAAGGGAGGAGGGTTGGCCAACCTAGGGACAAGGGAATGACAAACGGTTCCAAACCAATGGTAGGGAGGAGATGGGAGGACTGGTAGGGAGTGACCAAGGGCAAGGTAACTGAGAGGAACTACCAAAATCAGAATGAAGGCTGGACATTGTAATGGGACAGGAGGAAAGCGTAA
>NW_022103907.1:14729158-14743953 GCF_000313985.2 Echinops telfairi | reverse complement strand
CACAGTACTTCCTAAGAGCTCAGCATTGTTGAAGATGGTAAGACACATTATTAATCAGATACAATCCAGACTATCCAAGATTTTATAACTGAATATCAAATATAAGCCTAAACGTAGTATAAAGGAGTATTAGCACTTCACAGATAAAGAATGGCTGAGGAATTCAGGGGAAGATATCACATTTTAGTTTAATCGTGAAATATGAGCAGCACATTGAGAGTAAAAGTATTCCAGGGCACGAGCAAAGCATGTACAAAGACTTACTCATGGGCCATGCGTCCTTGAGATGGAAGGAAGAGTTCATTCATGGGTTACAAAGAAGGGACAGTGCAAGATATATCTTGACAAAGAATACCAGCAATGAAGACAGAAATCCACCTTGTGTTCACTGGGAAACTAGAACCAGTTTTATCCAAGATAGTAAGTGTAGGGATTTGCTGCTAGTGAGGACATATTTTTCTAAATTTAAATTGGAAAGTAGCTTTATATGGGATGTTGAGTTAGGAAATTATTTCTAGTGTAGAAAAAAATGACATTCATGCGAATGGTACTGAAAGAAGGATTGAATTCAAAAGATATTGGAGGTGACCTTGTGAAACCCAGGGTTGATTTAAATGTAGCGTAGATAACTGAAGTTTCCAAATTGAGAGACTACAGGGATGATGCCATCAGTTTCCAAGAGGGGAATCAATATAAAGGGGAATACATGGAATACATTAGAGCCAAAAAGTTCCGTTTGGAACATGTTTTATTGGGGTCACTACAGGACGACCCCAAAAATGACTTGGTGGCACGAAGGTTAGGTTTTTGACAGTAGATCCAAGAGGAAGTGTCAAATGTAAGTTGAAACTATATAAGAGCAAAAAGGAAGGATGCCAGGAAAAGGGATGATTGTTTGAGCGTCAGTAATGTGTTCACGATAGTTAATGTTGTAGGAATTGATTCATTATCTCAAGAAAGAGGAGGAGGAAAAAGAGAGAGAGATGAGAAGCCTGCATAGAGCTCTAATTTGTTTTTGTTTTTAAATATATGAAATCCAAATGTCCTTCAATCAAAATATCAAATTAAAAGAACACATCCATTTTTTTAGAAGAAAGCATTAATACAACTTGGTAGCTCTGGAATTTTATTGATTTTAAAATAATGAGGGCACAAAACAATGAGACTTAGCCACATGTAATAAAAACGTTTGCACAGGAATTGATTTGCAATTCTTATTAAGTATTGAATTTAACCTTGAATGTTACCATTCAAAAAAAATAGCTAATTTTAAAAGATCCATTGAAATTTGCTCAGTTTGAGGCAACTAATAAAATGTATTTAGTGGAAATGATTACCAAATCTATGGTTTAAATCATACCTCCTAATCAAGGTATGAAGCACGACTAACTTCAACCAAAGTTACATACAGAAATTTTCTTATTTTTTCAATGCTGGATAAGAAAAGATCAAAGCAAAACATACAATAAAAATCTGAGATGCTAAGACTATACTTTCAGGGATCATTTCTATAGTTCATTACTAGAGAAGTCTCTCTGATCCTGTAGAGCACCGGAAACACAAGAAGGAGGTACAGCATTCTTTCCTGAGCGTGAGGCTGGCTCCTGGTGCTGCTTTATTGCAGCTGCCATTTGCCTTTGATGATCCCTCTTCTCTGCTCTCATGCAGGGTGAGAGAGAGAGTGTGTGGTCTAAGTGGGGAAAAAAATCTGAGATGCTTATAAATATCATTAACTTAAATTTAAGTTTAAATTTACTCTCCGTTTCATAAAGCTACAATACGTTTATTTTTGCTATTGATTTGTTGTTCATGTTTGTATTTTGCTTTTTTATTTCCTTACTGGCTATGCAGATG
Source organism: Echinops telfairi (assembly GCF_000313985.2). Lineage (NCBI taxonomy): Eukaryota > Metazoa > Chordata > Mammalia > Afrosoricida > Tenrecidae > Echinops > Echinops telfairi. The sequence goes on along the minus strand of NW_022103907.1, from coordinate 14,742,099 downwards.
CTTCAAAAAGTGTTCAGAAGAATCTTTAAAAAAATATATTTCCCCCCTATCATTTTGAAGACCCTTCATATATGTCAAAATGTATACAAACTAAAAGAATGATACATTTGGTCATTCAGCCAAAGGCCAGACACAATTGCTTGTAGCCATCAATGCATCTGGTCCTATATAAATGACAAAGTGCTTCTTAAGAGACAATTGGATTAGGATTTTAGACTGTTGTTGTCTGCAAGATGGTATAGTATACTTTCTCTATTTCTATCACTATATACGACTAAAAATCTTGCACAGTATATATAATATAAGCATAGAACTCTGAAAGACAGATAAGATAGAGAAGATGGCCTAAGGACTTCCTGATATAATTACTAATCTGAGTGAGGTACCTGGATTTTCCTGTTGCCTCATATATCCCAATCTTGTAGTGGAAGGAGCACACCGTGCAGAAATCCCAAGAGAACCAGCTAAAACATGAAAACAAAACAGCTAGACCATCTGCTAGAGATTCAGGAAAGAAACAACTAACAAGACAGTAAACTTCTAGATAACTGCCTTTTTCCAGCCAAATACCATTCAGAAAGACACCAGGAAAGAGCAGGCAGGAAGCATTGACTTTATTTCTCACCATGCTGTATAGCAAGGTGTACCAGAACCCCCTAGAGATAGTATGTGAGAAGAAAAACTGGGAGTCTCTACTCGGTGGAGATCACATAAAAATCTAGACTTCATGTCCTACTTGGAAGTAATAAGAGGCACTCATTTTTTCTCTACCAAATCCTAAGGTGATGTCAGAGGGGGGCTTAGCTGAGAGGCAGAATTTTCACTCTTTTCCAGCAGCGACAAGGCCACTCCTCTCTGCTGTACCAGCAGACTCCACATGGGGCATAGTAGCAAGTGGGGTGAAGATGGTACCCATCTCCAGTCAACAGTAAAGAGAAGTCATCTCATTTGGTGTCCATGGAGGCCCAATGAGGAACTGGACTTCTACGTTAATTCCCGGCACAATAATATCAAAGGGAAGTTAATGCATGGGGCTTAAATAAGACTTGGAGATGTGGGATTTAAATCTTGAAATGCCAAGGTTTCTGCCAAAAAAATTCCCAATACCAAGAGGAAGATCTCAACCTGAGTGAAAAAGAGGCATTTGATGTTGATTAAGATGACAGGTAGGATAGAAATGCCTGATAAATATTCTAAAATAATATAAAAATAATCCCTATGAGCAATTATGGAACATGCTTGAAGCAAAATAAATACTAGAGAGTTTCAGAAAAGAGATAGTCTAAGTAAAGAAACAGATGTTAGAAGGGAAAAATCAGAGATTTTAGAACTAAAAATACATTAAGTGAATTGTTTAAAATCTAATTAACTAGACTCAATTATAGGCTGGAAGGGGACAAAGAAAAAAATCAGTGAAATAGAAAATAGAAATTACTTAGTCTGAACAATTAAGAAAATACAGACTGGGGAAAAATGAGTAGAGCTCCAGAGGTATGTGGAGTATAACAAAAACCCTCATATTCACTTCACTGGGGATCTTTGAAAGGAGAGGAGGTATGATAGAGAATGAAAAATATTCAATGATATAATAAACCCAAACTTGTAAAATTTGACAAAAGACATAAAACTTTAGACACCAAATAGAAAACAACTTATACAATAACACAAGCCTCAACAGTTTGATTTAAATTTAAACCATATAGTTTATGATCTATAATTAAAACCCAGTAAAACAAAGCTAACAAGAAATTCTCCAAATACATAGAAACTAAAGATTCTGCTTCTGAGTGACTTATGGGTCATAAAATAAGTCTCCAGATAAATTAAAAGGAAAGAAACAAATGAATAAAAGTAAAAAGACTACATATTAAATTTTCTAGGACACAGTTAAAACAATGCTAGAGGGTGGGCAGTGTAAAACCCAAATCTTATATTAAAATAGAGGAAAAATCTATAGTCAATTGTGTTAGGCATGGTTCTCTAGAGAACCGAAACCAGGGCACTTATGATTACATACATATAAAAGGATAGGTTTATACAGAAAGAAGGAGCATAACAGCTAATTAGTCCACACAGCAGTACAGAGGACTCAGTTCAATTCGCTTCCATGGAACAGTTAATGTACTGGAAGTCCTTCAACTCCTGTGAGCTGCTGGGTCCAAGGTCAAGGAAGCAGAGAGCAGAGTCTTTCCTCAGGCGAGGCAGGCAAAGAGTGCCCACAGACAGTAGAAAGTAGGATAGGTCAGCAACAGACAGTAGCTCAGGAGCTTAGCGAAGCAGGCCCCCATGGGCCCTCGAACTCATGCACAGTGACAGGATCTACCAGCTTCAAGCTCAAGCAATGAGCGTGGTGAAGGAAGTCTCAAAGGAGCTGCACGCTCTAGCAAAGACCAAAAGGATAGAGAAAATTAAAGAAAAAAGACTGTTTTTGTTATTGTTTCTTTTAAAATCAATAAATTGGGTTAAACTTTATCAAACCTGACTCTAAGAAAATAAGTGAGAAGTATCAGCAATGATATAGTCGGTATCATTAAAGATCTAGCAGACATAAAAAGGATAACACGAGCATGCTACATACACCTCTATATGCACAAGTTTAATGTATTGAATGGAATGGACACATTCTTCGAAAAACCCAACTATCACAACTCATTGTGTTAGGCCAAGTTGTCTAATGAAATAAATCCAGTGACACTCATATATGTATAGGAACGAGTTTTATATCAACAGGGTATCTTATATCAAAAGAAGGCACCCCAGCCCAGTCCAACTCAAGTTTGCAAATCTGATGCAAGTCAAAGTCCTCTTCAGACTCATGCAGCTGCAGGCTGGTGACTCAGAGAGGTGAAACAGGAAGATCACAGGTAGATGGGTGCTGAGTAATGTGGATCCAAGGTCAGTAGAAAGACGTCAGGGCACCTACAGTTCTCAGGGTCAAGTGTCCAACATGGGGCCACCTCTGGAGGCAGAGTCCCAGCAAGCAGGAAGACAAAATGGCAGACAGAGAGGTTCCCCACTTCCCTGCTGATATGAAGTCCACACCCCAAGGAGGCGTCATCCAGCTGTGAGCTGATTCACAGGTTGGACTCCACCTCTATATTTTCATAAAAATTCCAGTTGCCATAAAATTTTAGATGAAAAATGAAATCCTTCTGGTTTCCTTTATGACACATAAGGAAATTTGATGTTATTTTACATTCAAAAGACAAAAGTGATTAAACAAATCTCCAAACCCAGATGGTTTTATCAGAGAATTTTACCAAATATCTAAAGAAAAATTAACAACTGTACACAATATTTAACAGAAGCATAGAAAACAAGTTATCATTCTAAAATGCATTTTATGAAGTTAGTATTACCAGAATACCAAAGTCACATACAGGCAGTAAATTGGTTAATTAATTCAAATGGAGAGCAATAGCTCTCATGAAAAGATTTTAAAAGCTGTGACAAAATATTAACAGATAGAATTTAGTAATATATGCAAAGAATACATGATGATAAATACAGCTTACTCAAGATAGTCAAAATTTGTTCCATATTTCAAAATGAATGTAACCTTCCATATTAACAAGATAAGGAAGAAAAAACACTTAGTCATGTCAACTGATAGAGAAAAACTATTAGACAAAATTCAACACACATTTATGATTAATTGCTTTAAGCCTCTCAAAGAAAATTAAAATTTTGAGGGGAACCTGTTCAACTTAATAAAAAGTATCTGCAAAGATCCATCAGCTCAATTATACTAGGTAGTAACCGACTTAATGCACACCCTTACCATGAGGAACAAGGCAAGAATGTCCATTGTTACCCCTGTTATTCAACATATTATTGCCGGAAATGCTAGTCACAACAAAAAATTAAGAAAATGAAACAAAAGGAAGACAGATTCACACATTGCTAGTTGATTTCAACTCATTGTAATCTTATAGGATAGAGGAAAACTTCCCCATAGGTTGCCCCAGGCTGTAGCCTTTGAAAAGCAGACTACCATAACCTCCCTTGGAGTGATCAGTTGGTTGAAATGACTAACTTTCCAATCAACAGCCCAGCGCTTTTACCACTGGATGACCAGTGTTCCTTGAAATACAGATTAGAAGGGAAAACAAAACAAAACAAAAACTGCCCCTATTTGAAAGTTGCATGATAATCGACATAAAACATTCCAAGTTATTATAAAGAAAAACAAAACAAAAGCTCTTCCTAGTAAAGAATATGTGGGTTGAGCAAATATATAAAACTAGATACATATGAATACCAATCATATTTTTATAACCTAGCAAACAATATCAAATAAAGAAAACTATGAGATGTGTTAGTCCAGATAGACTAGAGAAACAAATCCAGAGACTCTCATATGTGTGTAAGACAGAACTTTCTATCAAAGTAATTGCACATTAAGAAAACATCCCAGCCCAGTCTAGATAAAGTCCATAAGTCCAATATTAGCCCATATGTCTGATACCAATCTATAAAGTCCTCTTCAGACTCACACAGCACATTCATTGACACAGAATGCAGGAAGATCACAGGCTAGTGGGTGGAAAGTCTTGTGGATCCAGTGGCAATGGAAGCATTTCAGTGCTGGCAGGAGTCTCCATGTGGCTCCTTCAGCTCCAGGCCTCAATGTGTCTTGTCAACAGGAATGTCTCACAGGGAGTGAATATATTTGGCCTCTGGTGAGCTATTTATCTCTGATGCGCCTCCAAATGAGGTCATCAAGCTGCAACCTGATTGACAGGCTAATCCTCACCGCTTCATAAGTTGACAAAAGATTATGTAACCAACACAGAACACTGCTAGAAGAAACTAAAAAGAACCCACTGAATTCAAAGAATAACTAATGATAATCGATAGGTGAGCTCATCAGAGTGAAAATGTCAATACTATCTAAACAATCCACAAATATCATACCATTCCAACACAAAGCCCAACATTCTTTAAAGAAATGGAAAACCTAAGAACGAACTTTATATGGAATGGGAAGAAAACCCAGATAAGCAAAGAACTCCTTCAAAAGGAGAACAACGATTCAAGAAAGAAGGCAATCCTTTCAACACATGGTCCTGGACACTTGGGCATCCACTTGAGCATAACAATTTCACCTGATTCTCACAGCTCATGCAAAAAAAAAAAAAAGGGGGGGGGATTCTAAATGAACCACAGACTTTCCATACAAAATATAAAACTATGAAAGTTTTAGGGGAAAATATCTTCAGGATTTACAATTAGGCAAAATAAAAATTTATTAGTCTTACTATCTGTGTTAGTGTGGGTAGACTAGAGAAACAAATCCATAAAGTGATATGTGTATAAAAGAGAGTTTTATATAAAGGGTAATTGTACATTAAGAAAGTATCCCAACCCAGTCCAGTCCAAGCCCATAAGTCCAATATTAGCCTATATGTTTGATACCAATCTATAAAGTCCTCTTCAGACTCATGCAACACAGGCAATGACAGCAAATGCAGGATGATCACAAGCCAGTGGGTAGAAAGTCTTTGGGTCCAGTGGCGTTGTAAGCATCTCAGCACTGGCAGGGTCTCCATCAGTATGGCTTCTCTAGTTCCCGGGTAGGTCCATATGGCTTATCCTCAGGGATGTCTCACAGGGAGTCAGCCTAGTATTATCAGTAGAGCATTTTCAAGGGAGTGAACCCAGAGAGAGGCAGAGAGGTGTCTTTTGCCTCCAAGGAGGAAAATCCAGATTTCCCAGAATTCTCAGGGGAAGGTCATGCCCACACAGAGGCCTCATTGGCTGTGACCTAATTGACAGACTAGATTCCAGCCTTCACTCTTAATCCTCTAAAGTCCCAAACTGACACCAGATTATGTAACTATCACACCATCAGAGCATGAGTTATAAGTAAATTTGATAAATTAGATTTCAACAAGATTAATATTTTGCTTTGTGGAAGACCATTAAGAGAATGAAAAGATAAACTACAGGCCAGGAGAAAATATTGTCAGCCTATATATCTGACAAAGGAGTAGATCTAAAAACTCTGAAACCTCAGCAGTTAAAAAAAAAAGGCCAATTATAAAATGAGCAGAAGACATAAAGAAATATTTCATCAAAAAATGATATACACATCACACATGAGCACATGAAAAGAGGATGGGTGCCCCCAACCACTGGGAAAAATCAGTTAAAACCACAATGAGGCATCATTACACGCCTATCTCACTCTCTACTATCTAATGATGTGCTGACGCAGTGACCCTCTGCGACAGGGTCGCATTGCCTCGGTGGGTTTCCCAAACTAACACTTTACAGGAGTAGAAAGTTGCCTCTTTCTTCTGCTTTCAACTGCTGGCCTTGTGGTTGGCCGCATGATGTGTAACCACTACATCACCAGGGCTCCTGGAATGCTTATCAGAAACACTAAAATAAAAACTGACAACATCGAATGATGACATTCTCCATGGAAAATCACTCATATGTTGCTGGCAGGAATGGAACGTGGCTCCACTCTTCCTTAAAAATACTAAAACTGGCACTGGCCAACAATCCAGCCATTGCAGTGTTGGGCTTGTATCCCTGAGAAATGGAAACAAAGCCTTACACCCAGATACTCATAGCTGTTTTATTCATAATAGCCCCAAGTTGGAAAAAGGCCAAATGTCCATCCATGGGTGAATAGTTTAAAACAAAACAAAACTCTAGTATACCCAGAACATGGAATAAACAGGAAGAGATTATTGATACAGTAAGCAACCTGGATGAAACTCCAGAGTATGATGATGAGTGAAAATAGCCACTCCCCCAAAGCTACAAATGGTATGATTCAATTTTGTGACATTCTTGGAATGATAAAATTACAGAAATGATAGGAATTAAGGCAGAAGTGGGATGGTAGAGAATGGGTGTGTCTTTAAAGTAGAATCCCTGTGGTGCTGGGAATGTTCTGTGTCTTCCTTTTATCTATGCCAGTATCCTGGTTGTACACTGTACTCTGCTCAAAGCCAGATTTTATCATTTAGAATGGGGTAGCATTCCATTCTATTGTACATGGGGGTGGGGGGGTTGTGAGTCAGAACCAACTCACTACACCTAACAACATTAACAATATTTAGGAAGGGATCTTGATGGAATCATAGTTACCTAAATGGCTGCTAAAGGAGCGGTGTTTCTAACCCACTCTGTGCTTCTGAGGGAGGAAAACTCAGGAGATCTGCTTTCCTAACGATTGTAGTCAGTCTACGATGCCCTACGGGTCAGGGGCACTGTCTGATAGGGTTGGTCTCAGGTAGCATCAACTCCATGGCACACAACAGCAGCAATCATTTAGGATGTTGAATGAAAACTACAGAGGCGCACTCTTCATTATTTCTTACAACTGCATTTGGATTAATATTTCAAAATTTAAAAAATAATTGAAAAACAATGCAACACAACAATCTAAACATACCAAACCATTTACGCAGTGGGCCATAGATATTTCAAGCAACTTATATTTCAAGTGATTTCTGGTTTGCCTTCTCCTGGTCACTGTCACCGTCTTAGTATTAAGCCTCTTTTCTCCGTTTTTCCCCTCCTTTCTAACTCATTACAGATCTATTTGACTATGAACACCTGGACGCCAACTATCTCTGTAAAATAAATCAATATCTATTTTGGCAATTATTATTATGAATGCTTTCCTAATTGGGAAGCATAAATTATCTGTAATCTGGGAACAGGTAATTTGTTGACAGTTGTGTTGAATATTTGTATCCATACCTATCTAGTTCCAGTAAGAAAAAATATATTGCATTTACCAGATATTATTCTCAAAGTCAGTAAAATCATATATTTTGTGTGTGATACCTTGCTGAAAAATACAAAACTAAACACATCATGGTTGAGTCCAGTCCAATCCATGTGACCCTGTAAGTCAAAGTAGAACTGCATTATAGGTTGTAGATCTTTACAGAAATGGACTCCCACATCTTTCTTCTACAAAGTGGTTGGTGGGTTTGAACCACCAACCTTGTAGTTAGTAGCCAAGGGCTTAACCACTGCATCACCAGGACTCCTGAAAAATACAGCAGTTGGTCCAATGTCCTCAAGGATAGTGAAACTTTGTTATCTGGAGGGACATGTTATCTGGAGGACCAGTCCCTGGAGAAGGATGTCATGCCTGATAGAGTGTCTGATAAGAGAATTCTCTCAGTAAGATGCATCGACATAGTGGCTGAAAGCATGGGCTCCAACACACCAACAATTCTGAAGACTGCACACAGGACGAGGCAGCTGCGCACTGCTGCACGCTGGGTCTCCATGAATTGAAGCAGACTCAACAGCATAAAGGAACAGCAACAACCTTTGTGACCTGGATATTGAGCACAGATGGAAAAAACAAAAACTCGAGTCTGGCCTGTAGGGCAGCAAGAAGAGGAATTAATCCCATCAATCAAAAGTCTCTTCTCCATTCCCACTTCTCCCAGTGCTCTAGGCTGAAGAGGAAAGAAATATATTAATTTGAAACGGTCTTCATCATTGTACCTAAACAATCTCATTGTCTCATTTATCACTTTTCAAAACTGCCATTAAATATTAAGACACAACCAACCACTTTTTAACCACATATTATAGCTTATAATTACTACATACCCAGATATACAACTTATTGGGACGCGTTTCTCCATAGGATGTCTACCTTCGTATAAAGCTGGGAAGCAGCACCAATGACAGCCCCTTGTTCTGGTTTAGCCTTTCAAGGATGTTCATATAAAGAGCAAGCTCAGAAGAAAGAAACAGCGTCTTCCTCCGGTGCATAGAACTACCATGTTCACTCACAGTAAAATAGAGACCAATTCTCTTTTCCCAGGAAAGGCGAGTCATGCTCAGTTCCCATATAAAAGATTCAGGATCCATAGGACAGTGTCTTTATCTTGAATGAGCAAGCCTCTGTCTGGGCCCATTGGTATTACCCACATAAAACTCGAGATCAGAAGAACTAACACTAAGATGAGGATAGCCACGTTTCTGGCGGGGCTCTGAGTGTTGGTCTTTGGGCTCTGACCCAGGAGTCGCCCATCTGCTCCAGCATTCATAAAACGATGGCAGGCAAACTTGCTCATCCGCAAGCAGGGCAAAGTCAGGTGATTCACCACGTGTATCCCATACTACCATGTACTACAGCAAATTGAGAGAATTTGAAAAACAAACAAAAACGTATGGAGAAGAACTGTGAAATGTGTTAGTGTCATATTCCTGATTAAGCCTCTCTTGATCGCCTATAATATATAATATGATGGAGAAATCAGGTATAACTAAAGGATCAAGTGAAACTTGGCATTAAGTTCGTGGCTCACGGTACAGAGGAGGCAGTCAGCCAGTGTTTTAAAAGCAAAATTCAAATAGGATGGATATCTCAAACAATTTCCACAAATTTGAGGGCCTAAAAAAAGAAAGAAAAAAACAAACTCACTGCCATCAAGTCAGTGCCAACTCATAGCAACCCCATGACCCTGTAGCACAGGGTAGAACTGCCCCTGGGCATTTGCAAAACTATAACTATTTTTTTGAAAACGCTTTATGTGAGTAGATTGGCTCATCTTTCTCCTGCAGAGAGATTAATGGTTTCAAACTTTGGACCTTATAGATAGCAGCCCAACTCAGCACCACTCTGCCACCAGGGATCCTTGGTGGTTTGTGGGTCAGGATTAACATAGGTAGTTCTCTTTGCATATAATATTTGTGCTGATACTAAAGGCAGAACAATTCAACCTACTCCAAATATAAGGCTTTATCTTTATTATACCTATTGTATTAATTGGGTTAACGAATGCACTTCAAGTCACAAGAAAATGAAAGGTGCCCTATTGACCAGCATTCTCCACCCCCACCCCCACCCTTTGAATCCCAACAGAAAGCCTGGTCTCCAAAAAAAGAGGTGAATCAGAGATCATTCAAATATATTCTTGGAAGGGCTATGCTTATTCTTTTGCAATATAGCCACAAAAAAACTCTATAGCTATAAAAACTGTAAATGAGAGATTAATGTAAAGTTTCCTGGAATGTTCTAAATCAGCCTGTTTCAATCACTTACAAACATCTTAATGTATTTTTCCCTTTGTCAAGCTATCTTCTACTATCTTTTTTTTTTTTGTCAAAGGTATATTTACATCAATAAATAGTACCTGACCTAACTAATTTAAATTAGCTTTTAAATTCAGACTCACTAGGGTTAGACAATTTTCTGAGTGAACTGGATATAAAAATTATAAAGTTCTGATTAAGTGAATTTATAATAGAATTGGTCTAATTGCCAAGCAGTCGAGCATTATCAATGGAATTAGGGTTGTAATGACTTCATTTGGGATTGTGTAACCATGTAGAACCTGGCTTCTGCTTTTTTGTTCTATTTGCTGTACTATGGTGGCTTGTGTGTTGCGGTAATACTGGAAGCTATGCCGATTGTAACCCAAATACCAATGAGCTCATCCATGGTGAACACGTTTTAGTGGAGCTTGAAGACCGCAACAGACTAGGAAGAAACGCCTAACAATCTACTTCCGAAAATTAGCAATGGAAATCTTATGATTTTCTTCACAACTGAAAGTGTCAGAATAGCTTGCTTTGGACATGCCATCAGGAGCCATCAATTGTTAGAGGAGAATCGAAGCATGTGTCCGGCATGGGAGACCCTGGGTGATATAAATGATCACAAAAGCCACAGTGACGAAGTTGAACACAACTGCAGGACCCATTAACATTTCATTTTGTTGCCTGGCGGGTTTGCTGTGAGTCAGAGCCACCAACAGCCAGCAAACACCACCGTTCTCTGTGTCGCTGCTGCTGCTTCACTGCAGTTTGTTTCCCTGGCTGCTGCGCTGTTTTTCACACAGTGCACAGTGAATTAAACTCATCTGACTAAATGAGATGGGCTTTTTTTTCCTTTAAAGGTTTTGCTAATCCTGGCTAATAACATATTTTCCCAATGTTCCTTCATTCATATCGTTCCATTTCATTCTATGTAAATCCGCTGCCATCAAGCCTATGTAGGGTGTCACTGGCTGTAACGTCACTGAGGCAGTGGACCACATCTTTTTGTCCTGCAGAGGCTAGTGGAGTTGAATGACTAACTTTGTGGTTAGCAGTCCAGAGCTCACCTAACAGTAGCACCGGGGTTCTATAATTGATTCCCATATGTGTATTTATCCTATATGTCCTTTCCTACATCCATTCTTTCCTATTAAAAATAACTCTTCACACATTCACATATATGCAGCATAGAGCGGCGCCGGTGACATCCAGCTTGGTAAAGTAGAGGGGCAGTGGAAAAGAGGATGCCCTTCAACAAGATGGACTGACATAGTGGCTGCAGTGACGGCCTTTAACATAACAACAGTCGTGAGGGTGGTCCAGGATGGAGTATAGTATTTTGTTCGGTTGAACAGAGGGTTGCTAGAATTTGGAACTGACTTGAAGGTACCTAACAGAATCAGCAGAGATCCTGGTGACCCACTGGTTAAGTTCTCCTCAGTTTACTGAAAGGCCAGCAATCTAAATCCATCAGCCACCCACTGGTAGTCTATTTCAATAAAACTTCCAGCCTTGAAGTTTATGGGACAATTCTATTCTGTCCTATGGGGTCACTGTGAGTTAGAATCAACTCAATGGTTTTTGTTTGTTTGCAATATAGTTTATGATGCAATCAAATGTAGATGAATGTGTCTGAAACCTAGTCATGCACAAGGATGCTTCAAAAAGTTGATGACAATTTCATTATCTTTGAATTCTATTTTTCCACAACTTTTTAAAATACGTTATTCAACAAGTCACTGAGAAGCAGGGAGGTCTAGAGAAATATTTCTGTATTCGTATTAGGCTGATGTTCTGGAGACACAAAAGCAATGACACTCACCTATGCATACAAAAGAACTATATCTAGTAAGAAATTTATATCAAGCAGATGACAGCCCAGCCAAACTCAAAGTCCACGCTAGCTCAATGGCCCTCCAGGCTCACACAGCTGCTGGCCCATGAGGCAAACACGTGTAACCACGTCGGCACATAGCAGTCTTAGAGGCCTTGTTCCACAGTTTGCCTTAAAGCAGACTCATCACTATGTCCTATATTTACAGTGCACTTGTTGCAGGGCTTTTTATTATTCCATCTGTTTTCTTATATCTTTTTGAATTATGAAATATTTATTGTGTACCTATAATCATAGCAGGAGCCCTGGTGGTATGTTGGTTCTGTTGGGCCGAGATCCACATAGTCTGCAATCTGAAACCACGAGCCGCTCCTTGGGACAAAGACTGGGTGTTCTACCCCCATCAACAGCGACAGTCATGGAAACGCAAAGGTGGTTGCCATGAATCAGCATTGACTCAATGGCAGTGAGGTTATTATCACATTAGAATCGGGGTAAACGGAACAAAGTTTCAAAGTGTGCATACACCCTGTCCACAAGAGCTTCACATTTGAAGACATATGCACGAGATATTACTAAGAGTGAGAGTAATTTCTTAATGTTCACACACACACACACACACACACACACACACACACACAAATTCACAGGAAGGAAAATAGTTGTGGTCTGCAAAGGCCTGGGAAACATGATGAAAGCATGAAACTCCCAGAGTTGTGTGGTTTGTATGGAAAACAGGGCAACCCTGAAGTAAATCGCCTGTTACAAAAATAGAGACTGGGGTAATGTTCATGATTGATCCATTTTTCCTTCAGGGGTCCCCACAGCTAGACGTGGGCTCCGGACAGCTGTATCACTCTAGCTCAGTTTGAAAAAACCTTCTGTTCTTTCATTTCTGTTATTAGGTGTACCATGATACGTCTTGACCATCCACAACCCCTAGGGCTCTCTTTTTAAACTGCCCTTTTTGGTTGTTTCTCTGGATCGAGTGATATGCCTGGTTGCAATCCTCTCCAGTTACATTTTCCAACCCTTTTTGAAGCAATACGACATAGCGCTTGTTTACTGCTGT
>NW_022103907.1:14704409-14729058 GCF_000313985.2 Echinops telfairi | reverse complement strand
CTGGATCGAGTGATATGCCTGGTTGCAATCCTCTCCAGTTACATTTTCCAACCCTTTTTGAAGCAATACGACATAGCGCTTGTTTACTGCTGTGGAGTTCAGTCCAAACTCACAGAGACCCTGTACAAAAGAGCAGCAAAGAAAGCACCTTCAAGATCATGGGTCTGCTTCCATCAGAACTGATTGGTGGCAGTGAATTTGGTTTTTCAGTTGAGTGCATTGTCGTGGTCACTGTATAGGCTGAGTGCCTTTCCGTTTAGGTGGCTCATCTGCTAACACCGTATCAAGCAATATTTTGTTCTGATCCCCAAGGTTTCATTGGCTTTAACCTGACCACCATGGGAGGTCCTGCTGGGCCTCGAAACCTGTTGAATAGCCTCTTGCATCATCGCAATAATAAAGCAAAATGGCAAAATTCTAGTCAGAGAAAAAAGCCAATACCCAAGGAAAATATAAAAATATATACTTACACGTTAGTAAACTCTTTAAGAAAAAACTCCTGCTTCCAAGTTAAGAGCCTGTCCCACTTCCAGCTGAACAGCACTTCTGCCTAGTGCCATAGAGAAATATTGTTTTCCTATAACTTTCTGTCAGGTGAAATCAAATATCAACCTTGATTACCAATGCTACAAATGATTGTGAGACAAATTTCTCCAGTCATGGTTTATTTTCAGGATAAATGAAGATAAAAGGGGTAGCTAACAATAGCAAAAGAAAAGTGATACAGTTACATCTTCGGGGGATTTCTGGTTGATTTCTGATGTGAAGGCCACAGCTGACCTCATCTGACTTCAGTAAGGAGAAGGAGAATCCAATTCTACTCCAGTCTAAGACTGATTGCCCCTAGGCAGAGGGCGGAAATGGCTCAATTCTCCTTTTTTCTTTACCCTACTCTGCTACCAACCATTCATCCCAGGACCCTCTACTTCTCTATTAGGTTCATTGACGTGTCCACACAGAACTCACCACCATACTCGTGAGGATGGAGGTTTGCTAGGGATTTAACAGATTACCATAAGCCAGGAGCAAAAAACCTTAAAGATAGTCTTTGATCCATCGGAGAGCCATTGGTCAGCCAGCAACCAAGACCCTCTCTGTGGTCTTCACCCTCTCAGTCATGCAATGCTCTGACCTCTGCCTCCATGGGCCAAGAACAGCACTTTCCCCACTCGCACATAGTCCCGGTAGTTCTTGTCCTCTGCTCTGGTGCTTCTGGTCAAGGCTTAGCATGGGCTCCATGCCTCTACCACTTCATACAGGAATCTCACATGTTCTCCAGTGGGGGCTCTTCTTCCTTGATGGTCCAGGGAATTTGCTCGGTTTCTGAGACTTTATTTTTGTTGTTAGATGCCATTGAGTCGGTTCCAACCCTTAGTGACCCTCTGCGCAACAGAACAAATACAGTCTCATTCTGCGCTATTCTCGCAATTATTCCCAAACCGGAGCCCATTGTTGCAGCCACATGTCAATCCATCTCCTTGAGAGTCTTCCTTTTTTTACTATTAGACCACTTTACCAAGCATGATGTCATTCTCCAGGGACTGGTCTCTCCTGATACTATGCCCAAAATATGTAAGATAGAGTCTTGCCATTCTTGATTCTAAGGAGCACACTGGCTGTACTTCTTCCAAGACAGATCAGTTTGTCCTTTTAGCATTCCTTGACACTTTCAATGTTTTTCTCCAGCACCACAATTCAAATGCATTGACTCTTATGTTTTCTTTATTCAATGTCTAACTTTCACATGCATATGAGGCAATTCAAAATACTATAGCTTGGATCACACACACCTTATTCCTCAAAGTAAGTTCCTTGCTTTCAACACTTTAAGGAGGTTTTGAGCATCAGACTTATCTAATGAAACTCATTTGAGTGCTTGACTGATACCCCCATGAGCATTGATTTGGATCCAGGCCAGACAGAATCCTTGACAACTTCCATCTTTTCCCGTTTACCACGATGTTCCCTATTGGTCCAATTGTGGGATTTTTCTCTTCTTTACACGGAGTTATAATCCACAGTGAATTCATAATTCATAATTAATCTTCATTGATTAGGTCTTCAAGACATCCTTACTTTCAACAAGTGAGGTTATGTCATCTGTATATTATAGGCTTTTAATAGGCCTTCCTTCAATCCAGATGACACATTCTCTTATAATTCAGATTCTGATTTCTCTGATTATTTGATAAACATAGATTGAATAAGTATGGTGAGATGACATAACCCTGATAAACACCTTTCTTGATTCCAAAACATGCTTCCTACTGTATTAGTCTGGGTACTTTAGAGAAACTAATCCACAGAAACTCATATGTATAAGAGAGAGTTTTATAAAATGGGTAAGTGCACATCAAGAAAACATCCCAACCCAGTGCTGCCAAAGCTCACAAGTCCAACATTAACCCATTAACCCATATGTCCAACACCAATCCACAAAGTCCTCCTCCATCTCACAAAACAGACGCAATGATGCCGACTGCAGGAGGAAAGCTGAGTCAGTGAATGTGTAAGCATCTCAGTGCTGGCAGGGGTCTCCACACGGCTGCTCCAGCATCCATGGCTGCATCGGGGTAGGTCCACGTGGCTTCTCCTTGGGGATATCCTACAGGAAGTGAGGCTTGCCAGCTGGAGCAGGGAACTGGATAAGGCAGCTGCACCCTGGTGTGACCATCACAAGGCAAGAGACCCGAGAACTCAAAAGGCGAGGCTCACCAAGCCATTTATCCCTCCACCCTTCAATTCATCCCACATGTGTTTATTGGCCAGGTTGGCATAATAAACTTTAACTAATCTCTTATATTCAGAATAAAGAAAAAACTAACCAATCTCCAAGTTAAAATCCTTTACACTTTATTTTCGTAGTCCACCCAAACATCTTTTAGAAGTTACAGAAAAATGGATAGAAGAGCCATATTGAAGAATTTTACTTCATCAAAAAGTAGACAAGT
Source organism: Echinops telfairi (assembly GCF_000313985.2). Classification (NCBI taxonomy): domain Eukaryota; kingdom Metazoa; phylum Chordata; class Mammalia; order Afrosoricida; family Tenrecidae; genus Echinops; species Echinops telfairi. Next base: position 14,726,107 of record NW_022103907.1, on the reverse strand, counting down.
CATTTTACTTCTATGAGTATATTCTGATTCATAAATGAAAATAAAATGTTGTCATAAAAGTAAATAATGGAAATTATTTTTATTGTGTTATGTTATCATTTTTTAAATAAATAAAAATATAGCTTTGCTTCTTTTTAATTGAACTGAACAAATGCGTATTGACTACCTAGTGTACTTCTGGAAATACGTGAGGCTCTAAAACTTAAAATGAAGAAGATAGCTATTTGTCCTTGAGGTGATCACGTGGATAGATGAGCATAAAGACAGATATGGGTCGTCAAAGAAGTCTGAACACTGTGCTAAAAGAACCCCCATGAAGCCAGTTGTATTGCTGTGTCCATGGTGGTGTTGGGAGAGTCTAGGAACCTCTACCAGAGGAGAGAGTGTATGCATGGGCTCTTCAAGGGCAAACAGGAGTCTTGTTTAATTATTTTTCTCTTTCCTCCAAACCAAAAATCACCCTCACTGCCATCAAGTCAATTCTGATTTTCTGCACTTGAGCTCGGTAGATAACTTGCCTTTCTCTTAGAAGTGGAAATTAAACTCAGAAAAAAAATACATAAGAATAATTGACCTGCATTTCCCCTCTCCGTCTCTTCACTGTAACTGTCTTCTTCATACTCTTTGAAAACTTGCTTTGCCCTCAAGAAATCTTTCTTCAGTGATTGCCTTCACATTCTTAGGGGAATAAACCGAAGGAAAATATCACAAAAAATTTTAATTCCTTAAAAGAAATATGTTGCCTTTCCCTTCCCTATTAACCATTTGAGTCAGATATCCACTCTAACTGGAGTGTGCTAATGCATAACCGCCCAGATAATTAGGATGATGTCAGTATTCTTCTGAGTTAACAATCTTACCCACAGGAGCAGTGGGGTATTCGGGAGTCCTATCACTTACACAGCAGGGGTAATGCTAGTCATTGAGAATTACCTGCCACTTCTTTATTTTTTGCTCATTTATTGATGCATTTAATTCTTCAACAAACCTATGTTAACAGTTGCTTAGGATAGACAGACATCCATCCTATATGTGATGGATTCTGGGGTAAAAAGAAAATTATCCAATGCCTAGTCCTTGTGCTCTAAGAGCTCCCATCCTGATTACCCAAGGCAGACAGAAAAAGAAGTACAATCGTGCCACAGGAGGTGAACTCAGGAAAGACTTGGGAAAAGAGGAGACACTGTACTGAATCCCTATAAGCCACCTGAGGCTAGGCTCTTGCATCATAAAAAGGGTAACATGTCCATGTGCCCATGCTTTTGGTAAAGGGTGCAGTGCAGAATAGTCTAATGAAAGGAATAGTCTTGGCAAAGTCGTTCGTTGAAATGAAAGCATGCCTGTACTTTCTCCATGAGGGGGGAAAAAAGTAACCATCCAGACAATTCTGACTCATGGTGACCTTATGTGCATCCGAGTAGAATTGTGCTCAGTGACTGAGTTTGCAGAAATAGATGGTCAGTTCTTTCTTCTGGAGCGTCTGGTTGCATGGCGGACTTTCAAACGTATTAGTTGCTGACTATATGAGCCACTTGTACTACCCAGAGATGACTTCCTTTCCCACAGAATGACATAAAATGGTGTGGATACAATAAACACCGATGCCATGTCCACATTTAGAAGACCTACCGAAGACCAAGCTCTCTGGAACTGTGAAGGCCTTCCACCTCTTTATTAGGAGGTCTTATTCTATCATTTGTCATCTTTTGGAATCAGATTTTCAGGGCAGTCCTCTGAGGTACCTCAGAAGGTGGGTGCAAACAGAAAACACCTTGGTTAGTAGTTGAGTACTTACTCGTTTGTGCCACCCAGGGTCCCTGATGCATCTCAGACATTCACCTATGGAATATGCTTTGGGTAAGGAGACAGAGTGTCCTCTGTCTCAACTAACAGAAGTAGGAAATGATTCATGGCTCATGGTTAGTAGTTAACATAGCCAGGATCACAGTAGTCTTCTCTTTTCTTTTTTTTTAAATTTCAGGCTTTTTTTATTTTATCATTTTATTGGGGCTCATACAATTCATTACAATACACAGATCAATTGTGTAAAGCATACCTATACATTTGTTGCCCTCATCATTCCCCAAATTCACTTTCCTCTTGGGTTCCCAGAATCAATTCATTTTCCTTTTTTCACCTCCCCTTCCCTCCACACTCCCCCCTCCCTCATAAACCCTTAATAATTTATAAATTATTATTATATCTTATCTTACACTGCCTGGTGTCTCCCTTCACCCACCCCTCTGCTGCCCATCCCCCAGAGAGGAGGTGATATGTAGATCTCTGCGATCAATTCCCCCACTTCCCTCCTGGTATCGCCACTGTCACCACTGGTCCTGAGGGGTTCATCTGTCCTAGATTCCCTGCGTTTCCAATTCCCATCTGTACAGCTGTGCATCCTCTGGTCTAACCAAGTTTGCAAGGTAGAACTGGGGTTATGGTAGTTGGGGGGAGGAAGCGTTTAAAAACTAGAGGAAGGTTGTGGGTTTCATTATTGCTATACTTAACCCTAAGTGCCTCATCTCCTCCCCACTACCCCTCTGCAAGGTATGTCCAGTTGTCTAGAGATGGGCATTGGATCCCCATCACACGCCACCCTCATTGATGATAATCTGATTTTTCGCCCCACCTTTGGTGTTTGAAGCCTGGTCCTTTCAGCCCTTCATGATCACACATGTTGGTGTGCTGCTTCCATGTGGGCTTTCTTGCTTTTGGGCTAGATAGCCACTTGTTTACTTTCAAGCCTTTAAGTCCCCAGACGCTATAGGTCTCGATAGCTGGGCACCATCAGCCTTCTTCACCACACTTACTTATGCACACATTCATGCTCAGCGTTTATGTGGGGAAGGTGGTCACACAATGATGGTTTTTGTTCTTTGGTGTCTGCTACCTGATTCATTCATCACCTCATGTTCACACAGGCTTGTGTGCTTCTTCTCTGTGGGCTTTGTTGTTTCCAAGCTAGATGGCCGCTTGTTTGCCTTCAAGCCTTTAAGACCCTAGACGCTATATCTTTTGATAATCTTTTCTTTTGAGTGCTGGATTTATATTCTAGAATCCACTGTCTATATTATTGGTGGCTTTGCTTCACTCATCTAATCATTTACTTAGATGTGGGCAGCCCAGGGTTGGTACAAGTACTCAATGATGCTGGTAAGAACGGAAGTTCATTCTGGTTTCTCTTTCACCTTCCTGAGCTTGTAGACGTTCATCCTTTTGCTTGTTTCCTCCGCTCACCAAAAGGCTGCTGCAATGCCAAGCTTGATGTCGGCTTTCTGGGAGGGAAATGGACAGAAGGGGTAACGCAGACAAGAGTAGCAAATACAAAATTGATTCCATTCTAATAGTTAAATAAAATCTTTCCTGGAAGTCCTACTCAGAAGGCTCTTGTTTGTACTTTGAGCCTCAACTGTTTACACTTCGTGATTATCTAGCTGCTTTAGGGAACATAAAAAATAAAATAAAACTCTTTATGGTTGGACCTGTTAAGGGAAGAAGAGATATTGAATAGATCCTGGGTAATATTCTACTATGTCTATCACTGAAACATATTAAAAGGATAAATTAGTTTTCAACAGATTATAAAGTATTATTATCTGGCATATCCGTGGTTGGATGTGGGGCGGGTACAATGTCAGAATACCTTTCGTATAAAATCACAAAGCTGTGTGGATGGCCGTGGTGCTTTTTACCCAGAGTCAAATCTGAACTTTCCCCAAACTTGCCACTAATGCATCTATTTTTCCTGTGTCTGATCCTCTTCCTGTAAGCAGCAATGCTAAGTGAACATAAAATAGAGTGTGTACTATAATGAGCTCCTTTGTACCTACCAACCACTTAAAACAACTATCATTTTGCCAATATTCTTTTGCCTATCCCTCACTCTTTACTACTTTTATCATCCCCCCTTTCCTAGTTTTAAACAAAATAGCACCATTATTGTTGTATCAAAAGGAATTATGTCTGTATGCCTCAAATTTCTTTCTCTTGAAATAAGAGACTCTAAGAGTTTCAACATGATGTTGGAAAACAAGAAAACTAGAAAAATTGTTATTTAGAAATCACCTCTGTTCATTGGTCTGTCTAGAGGTATTTTTCATGCAAGAATAATAGCAAAATTCGGGGTGGGGGGGATAGATGAAAATCTAAATCAAAACAAGCAAACCACAACTGGACTGCCAAGCTCAGTTTCAGTAACCCCTACAGGAATATCTCCTCATCTTACAGAGCAAGATTTATCCCCACTAACATTTAGGTCATCCTCCTTTGTCATTTAAAGAATCATAATTAACAAAAAAATATTCATTAGTATTCTACAATGAAATTCTGGTTTACATCAGTTGGTCATTTCAAATATGCTTTCTAAGACTCGAGGTCGATGATGGACTAAAAGTGCACTACCTAAAAGAGAAGCTGTTCAGGGATTTTAATTATTTGTCCCTCTGCTACCTTGTCCACTAAGGTAAAGAATTCAGGCGGTCTTCCACGTCACAACTCTTCTTAAGGAAATGCATTCAGTGTATATGCAATCACTCTTGTGTCATACTTTCCCCGTTTGTTCAGCCGTTTCTTCCTAGGTTGCGGTATTCACCAAACATCGTGTGGTGGCTGTACATCTCACCATTACCTTTAAAAGCAGAGACCCTGAGGAGGAGCCGTACTTGGGTCTTTGTTTTCATAAAGTGAAAGGTGTGGTTTGCCATACTTTCCAAGTTCTTGGGCAAACCTAGGAGAAATGACTGCGCTCCAAACAGCTGGAAAGTGGGGATGCCCGTCTCAAAAGCGCACTCGCCAAAAGACCCAGTGGCAGCCTCGTGGACAGTGGGCTGGGCCTGATGGAAGGATCGCTCTATGTGTATTTTTATCATCCCTGTGTTGTATGAAGCCGAGAGCTGCCAGATAGCTTCTTTTCGACAGCTTGGAGTTACTGTTGGGAACAGATCCATGTATGGAAGTGCAAGCCGAAAGGCACAGATAAGCAGAGATCCAGCTATGCAAACCATGTTTAGAGACACGTAAAGGACAAGCATCCCAAGTCCTTTCTTCCTGGTAAATTTGGAGAAGGCAGCACACCGGGCCTTTTTCTCTATCCAGCCCACGCGGAGGGAGAAGCCAAGGCCTGACCAAGGTAGGTGCAGAGCTTTGGGATAGAATTTATCTACAGGATCCTTCGCCTATACTCCCCTCCAAATCTTCGCTGTCCCTTTAGGGTAGCTGCCAGACAATTTGGCGAGGGGAAAAAAAGAAGAAGTGAAATGAACGGATTTGAATGGGGGCTGGTGAGTGATGGGATTTCAGGGCTCATCCTCAGCAAAAGAGGGCAGGGAAAGTGACAACACAGAAATGCTGCCAAATATAATCCTTTTGTCCGGTGTCACTCAGAGTGGATGAGAGTCTAGCCAACATCTTCGGGAATGGGCCCCAGCTTCAGTGAGGTTCTGATACGAGCTGTGTGTTTTGGGGTTGGGGAGGTGGAATTTTTCCTTTTTCTTGTTTTCCCTTCGGAAGCCAGCAGACACTCGCGTGCGGGGAGAGTTCTTCCTGAGACAGAGGAACGGCTGCTTATAAACGACTGTATTTTCTTGGCAGTTGAAGTCCGCTTTTACAGGGTTTCTCAGAAGATCGGAGGATGATTACATCCTGTTCAAAGATTCCTGGCTTGTTTTCAGAAAAATGGGGTATTGCGCAAATTGAGATGGCTGAATCCAGCTGTAAGCGCTGAACTTTCCTCGCTATCGTTCCGCTTTTTTCTTGCTTTGTTGTTCACGACTTTACACTTAAGAACTTGAGGAGAAAATCTTGCGGGGGTTTGTATGGTTTTGTCAGGAAGTGATAGATTTGAGCCGTTATATAACAAAAACAGTAAGTCTTGGGAGGGCAGAGTGAAAGTATTCAGATTAGCAAGACTACTACCTGTATGAATCCACTGTCCAGCCCAAACCTGAAATACCTTGCCTTTCTTCTGATGGGATTTGCAAGAAACTCTACTGTAATTTCCTGCTACATTGGTCCACCCAGCCAGATTGCACTTTGAAACACTGCTGTTATTAGTATTTCAATACAGTATTAGATAATGAAAGCTTTGGAGAAGGAGAGTTTAAGAGTTAGCAGAGTTTATGGATTCTTGCCAAACACAAATATCAAGGGGGGGAAATTTCAGGTTATATCTGTGAAGTAAATATTTTGTCCAAAACAGAATCGAATTAATTGATGGGAGAAAAGTGAGGCCAGGCTTTCGATTCCCATAAAGAGTTACAGGGTGGACAATCCTCGGGGCAACTCTGCCCCGTCCGAGAGGGTCGCGATGAGTCAGAATCAACTAGATAGCAGAGGGTTTTACCCAAGATAATGGAATTCAAATTTAAGATTTATTGCTTTGAAAGTAATGTGTCTGTAATTCAAGAGAGATGATTTTTTTAGCTGTGGATTTTCAATCCTAAAATAGAACATGAGAAGAGACAAGGAAAAAAAAAGAAAGAAAGAGAAAAATGTGGTATTCTTTTCTTATTGACAGAATGTAATATGAAATAAGATTAGTAACCAAGTACTGGAAGCGCGTCACAACAGAGTGTAATAGTATCTAAGGAAATGTTCGTTAGGAAGAATCCATGGTTGAGACAGGCAATTCCCTTTCGGAACCGAGTTGACTTTAGTTGGGTGGTGATCGCTTCCAACTGGTGATGACATAAAGAAGTGGCACAGAGAGAAACCGTCGTTTTGCTTCTTGCAATGTCTTGTGGTGGGAGAGTGAGGTTTACAGATCGTGCCTCACCATTTTTAGCAGAAATGTTAATGGTCATACTAAAAGAGAGAATTTTGTTTTCAGATTATCACTTTATCTGTCTAGTCCATTTATATTGTAAATCCATTACGTTAAGGACACTGTCAAATTTACCCTTTCAAGATCTCTAAGCTATGCTTCACTTCACTTAAACATACTAATAATCGATAGCTGGGCAAGAGAGAGAGAGGGTAAACTATGCCTTCTTTAAAAACAAGCTGTCATAACCAGCTAACGCGGAACAGGCCTACAAAAGGATGGTTTTAAAATACTTAATTAAACACTGCATACTAGACAGCTTTCCAAAAGTAACAGCACAGCAGGAGTCCTTGCAATTTTCAATGTGCAAAAGGTTCATATAAATGATGCCACAAGCACTTGCGAACAGATGCGATGCATACATGACATCATCAGCCCTTTTCCGTTTGCTCACTGCCAAGTACATTTCAAGCGTGCACTCTTCATGAGGAATGCTCCTGTTTTTATTTCAGCAAACAAATCTAAGAAGAATAATGTAAGTAATAGAGAATTATTTACTGCTGATTTTACATATAGTGTGATATTTATGGGGAAAAATTAATGACATGGTCAAGTTATGTGCCCTTTTGATGGGAGGCTTTGTAAGCATTCAGTAAGAACTGAATGCTTTTAGAAAATACATGTAGAAATAAATCTTGGGGAGAAAATATTTGAGAAGAGAAATGTGATTGTTTAGAGTCTGATGTGAAAAACCTAACAAAAGACAAACCAAAAAAGCATAACCTTGATACTGTGTGCTATTGTCAGCTGAGATGGAAAGCCAATTCCTACTGTCCAAAAATGACAGAAAGGTTGAAATTGGTCCAAAGAGCAGAACGCACAGGATTGAGGCTTTTATCTGTGTGATGGAACCAGATTGGATAGTTCTTGGACCTCGTCCATTGTACTCTGCATGCATTGTGAAGGGGTAGAGTTTTTTAAGGGTCTTTGATGGGGGGAGAATAGTCCTGAGTGTTGGGAGAAAGATTGTATGTTAGACTAGAGGTTTGCTTTTCCAGAAAAATAGAAGAATTTAACTCCTTGGGCACCAAAAAAAAAAAAAAGAAGAAGAATAAAAAGAAAAATTATAGCTCATAAAGGAAAAGATAATATCAGTTATTCTGGGGGGGGGGCGTAAATCTCCTTAGCAATCCTAAATGAAATAAAACATTTTCTCAGGTGAATAAAATTGGAGAGTTTTAGTGGTCCCAACAGAGAGCAGTGAGAATTGTAATATATATATATATATATAATTGAAATATATATATATTTCAAAAGAAATCATAAGACTAGGGGAGAGTGATGGTGAGGTGTTTGAAGACATGAAAAATTATATGCTTTCTCCAAGGTCAACTGATAGAAGATGAAGTTTCTTTAAAAGCATGTCACCCAGTTTTCTGATCAAAATTGACCTACTCGATCTTACTCTACCGCTTTTAATTTCTTCATTTTAAATTTCATGATATTTTCAAGGGTCACATGAATGTATTTGGAAGAAAAGCCCACGTCATATAAATTTGGAAGATAGTTTTAAGGTATTTAAAAGTAACAAAAACCCAGTTGTAATCAGTCAATTTTGACTGCTTTTGAGCCCAGATATGTCCTAGCAGAACTGTGCCACTTTTCAGTAACTGATTATTGGGAGGATCAATAGGCTTCTCTTCTCAGGCGTTTGTGGGTGGATTGGGTCTGTCCATCTTTTGGATCGTATGTGAGAACGTAATTGTTGGTGCTACAGGGAAAGTGGAACACGTTCACACAGTATTGCGGAGAAGAAATGGCCTTTCCTATTCCATTGAGCTGAGCCATGGTTCAAACAGACAAAGAAAAACAAAAACAATTCTATTGAGTTGATGTCTACTTATAGTGACCCTGTGGGACAGATTAGACCTCCCAATAGGGTTTCCAGGCAATGATCTTCATGGAATCTAACTGTCACATCTTATGCCTTCAGAGTAGCTGGTGGGTTCAAACTGCTATCCTTTCCATTAGCAGCCAGGCTCCAAACACCATGGCTCCTGGGCTCCTTTAGAATCACTTGAAATCTCAGGGCCACTGCCATGAAGTCAATTCTGCCTGACATCAACCCTGTGCAGAGTTTTCCAGACTGTAAATATGTATAACCACCTCATCTTTCTCCAGAGGAGCACCTAGGGGGTTTGAATACCAACCTTCCAGGTAGCTTATCCCACAGTGGCACCCGAGATCATTTTAGAATCACCTGGTTTGGGGGAAACAGTGCTTAAACATATTGATACTCACATCATGCACTTAAAACAAAAAGTATGCAGTAGGAGTGCAAAAGACAGCAGTTTAGTTCCAAATGCACGCAGAGACCTTCTAATGTGCAGTCAGGAATGAGCACAACTTCCTTGTTACAATAAAGAAGTAATGATCAGTCTAGTGAACGCGACTGTAAGAAGTAACAGAACCCCAGCTGATGGTTTTGAAAAAAAGTGTTCTTTCATACAAAGGTAATTTCCTTGGGGGCTGTTTTGATATAATTCTTGCTCACAGGTTCTATTTATTAATTTTCACATATTTGAGAAATGTTTTTTATAAAAAAGGATCAATTTTTATTTCTTTCATATCTCTCAGACTCCTCAGACTGAATCCTATGTGGATGTTCGCCACAGTTATTGAAAAATATAAAATATGTATATGTGACATTATATTTCTTAATAACAGCTGCTCAATGCAATTTTATATTATTTTAGCAAAGCATCAAATACCCATTTTGAAAGGGCATATTAATTTTAGATAGCAACAGTTTTCTAAGAAATAGACAAATCCTGCTCCCCTCTCTGTCTCCCTTGCTTTGTTTTGTCTTTTACCTTTTTAGTAAATGTCAAGAACTTAGGAGCAAAGGCTTGTGATTTTATGCAAAACCTATCTTAGCTTATAACACATAAAAATAACCTTGCAAGTAAAATATGAACATGAGCCAAAATACTAAAAGCATGCATAAGGTCCACGACGAATGGCCTCCATGTGAGGAGAAGTGGGACCAACTAATGTTAGAGATACTAAATAATTCCTTCAGATTTTAACTCAGCTTACAGAGAAAACCGTTCAAGTCAGTTGGCGAGTACTAAGGCTGGTTCTATCACACAGGCAGGTTTCGTTTCTGGATTTTCAGTGGGTTGAAGCCTCTGAGACGGTGAACAACTAAGCTCACCTTGTAAGCCTCTTTTTTTTCCCCCCCTCTTTAAACAAAGACAGTCACAGCATTGACTGTTGTTGCTAGGATTAAGGAGGATAATACAAATAAAGAGTTTAATTGATTGATCAATACTTTATGGGTCAACTCTGTAAGTGGCACCAAAGTTATTTTTTTAATTGATTAACTGTGAATTCTCCTCCTAATTCTAAACCATATCATGAAAGTGATCCTGGATATCAAAAATAAATGATTTTATAAATAAATATAGACAAATATTCATTCTTAACTGTTAGGAGGCATATAGAAAAGCAACTATTTTAAAAAATGAATTCTAACCATAAACAGAAGTGAAGAGGTCCAGTTTATAAGAAGTGTAAGTCATTTTCTAAATAGGTATATTTTAATTAAATCAGATAGAAGACTCTACTGAATGCTTATTCTATCCAGAGCAATGCAGTGGATATCAGTTATTAATATTAGTAATAACAAATCTATAATCTTTTCATTCAATGTTCCCTGACTTTTCATTCAAATCCCCTCATATAATAAATAACAATAACAATTACAATTCCTCAGTTTGCCTATCACTTATCCTTTGAGAGAAAAGGTCTATTTATATGTAAAATTATTATCAAATATAAACTATTGTTGATTTTCATTTAAAAATATAATTTAGCTAAAATTATTTCTAAATATTAACTGGTTACAACAGGTTTACAATTAGAGAATTGTAGCACTGTGGGTTAGGCATTGGCCTGCTTCAGTACAAGGGCAGCAATTAAAACCCACTAATCCCTCCACAGAAGACAAGGTTGTCAGGTCCTGTATAGATGTACAGTTTTGGAAACCCTTTATAGGATCCCCCAGAGTCAGAATCAACTCAATAGCCCTGGGTTTGGTGTGTTTTGGGGTATTTTTTCCCAATTTATGGATATGACATTTTATGAAATGGAGTCTTTGGGGGTTAGAAGACTGGTTAGATTCGAGGAAACTCATGTCCAAATTGCATTTGTGATAATTGCTGCCATACAAGTTACCTAATAATTATATTAAAGTATGTTAAGATCTTACTGTGTCCTGAACACAGTTGCAAGCAGGTTACCTATACCAATTTATTAATGATAGCAATTACTCTACAAGGTAAGCACAATCACACTGTACCATATGGAACAACACTGACACACTGGGAGATTAAGTAATATGTCCAAGGTCACAAAGAGAGTACATAGAAAAGACAGAATTTGAAACTTTCACTAACCTACTTCCATGTTACAATGTCTGAAAACTTTCAAAAAAAATTTTTTTTAATAGAGAGCAATAATGAAATCTCTCTGTGGTGATGGAATTGTATCTCTCCACCATATTCATATTTATTCAATCTGTATGCTGAGCAAATAATCCTAAAAACTAGATTTTATAATGAACAATTTTGCATTAGGATTCTCCGGTTCATTTAGAACCTGGGATGAATAGATGACACAAATTTGCCAGTTAAACGCAAAGAGAACTTGAAGCACTTATGAATGAAGATCAAAGATACAGCATTCAGTGTGAATTACAACTCAGAGGAAAGAAAATAAAACTCCTCACAACTGGACTCCTAGACAACATCGCTGCAAAAGAGAAAATATTAAAGTTGTTGAGGATTTCCTTTTTCTTGGATTCATAGTCAATGCTCATGGAAGCGGCAGTCAAGAGATCAAATGATGTATTGCGCTGGAAAAATCTGCTTTACATGCCTTCTTTAAAGTGTTCAAGAGCACAGGTGTCCCTTTGTAAACTAAGGCTCGTGTAACCTGAATCATTGTCTTTTCCATCACCTCATAAGCATGCAAAAGCCAGGCAATGAGTAAAGAAGTGAATTGATGAAGTCATATTTTGATGTTGGAGAAGAATAAGAAAAGTACCATTGACCTCTAGAAGAGTACCCAGATCTGACCAGGAACAAGGGCAGCCAGAAGGCTCCTTGATAGCAAGGTTGGCTAGACTTGGTCTCACCTACTTTGGACAGATGACCAGAAGAGACAAGTCTTTGAAGCAGAACATCATGTTTGGAAAAGAGCCTATGCAAAAGAAAGCTCGTGAGGAGCTCGATCGACACCGGGGTTGCAACAATGTGCTCAAACATAAAAACCAGTTGTGAGGACCGGGCAGGAAGTGTGTTATGAGTCAGCGTCAGCTAGCCGGCAGCTACAAACACGGTCTCAGAGTTGAAAATAACAAAATTCGTACATGAAAAATTGGGGGGATAGACTCATAAAGATAGTGCAGAACCAGTGAATGTTTCATGTTCTTCTACATGACGTTGACATGAATTGGCGCCGGCTCACAGTAACTAACAACAACATTAAGTTCGGTGCCTGTCAAGAAGTAAGAGCGAAAAACAGGCAAAGAGACAAAAACTCTCATTGGCTATTTAAGATTCCTGTCTATTTAACAATTAGTCAGCTTAATGATGAAGGAAATCATTTGAAGCACTTACCTTTTGGTTGGCTACACTTTAACCATTGCACCACCAGGATTCCTTTTCTTGTTTTCTCTAAATTAACTTTTTTTTTTTTTTAACAAATTAAGAAGTAACCTTTTCTCAAAGATAGAAGTTAAACGTGTGTGACTGTGTGCTAACCAAGGAGCCCTGATGGCACAGGGGTTATGAGCTGGGCGGTTACCTGCAGAGTCCACGGTTCAAAATCCCAGCTCCTCCCAGGGAGAAACACGTGGCTTTCTGCTCCTGTGAACCATTCCAGTCTCAGAAAGGCACAGGAGCAGTGCTACCCTGTTCGACAGAGGTGCTGAGTCAGCGTCGACTCAATGGCAGAGAGAGTACCCCATTCAAGTGTCCTCTCTGCACCTCCTATGACATGTGTGCCAATAAATGTGTGTTAAAATTTTTCATCTCTCTTCCAATTCTTCAGTACATAGCAAAGACAATTTGGAGAAAAATTAGAAATTGAGTTAAGGGTCATAGAAATGAAGGTCAGTATGTATTCAGTAGTGTGAAACTGCATCCAAAACTCAGTTCCTAAACTTACGGTGAAGAACAAAGAATACACTTGACATTCAGTTTGCATTTTAGAGTATGCATTTGAGCCTAGCACTTTGGGAATACAACATACCATTATGTAAAATTGAGTATTTAGTTTTATGAAAAATACAGTGACTGGTTCTTTTATATCAGTTAAGATAACACAAATTGTAGAGAACCTGTTCACTTACTTTCTTGAAAAAGCTTGTCTCTATTCTCAATTCTTTCTCATCCATGTATGGTACATAGGTGTAAGATTCCCCTCTTAGAATCTAGTTTTTCTCCACCACACATCCAAGATAACATTTTATCATTCTCCAAGGATGATTTTCTACAATTAACTTAAATATTTATTTGCTGTATAATGCAAATATCCATTGTAATATAGGCAAAAGAATGTAAAGCCAAAGAAAAAGATTAAAATCTTAAACAAAAAATAGAATTCCTTAAAAAAATTGAAAACTATCAAGGGCCTGTGTAAATAAATCTATAGGCCCTTGATGGATTTCCTTTAAAAAAAAAAAAACACTAAGGTATATAGAGTACAATAGTGATTTATTAAAATTCCTCGTGTGCCTAAAAAAAAAAAAAGAAAGCAAACAAAACTCATTACACCCAGTTGATTCCAACTCAAGATGATCCCATAGGACACAGTAGAACAGCCTGTGTGGATTTCCGAGATGTAATTCTTTTTCAAATCATTTCATTGGGGCTCATACAACTCAGCGCAACCCATACATACATCAATTGTGTAAAGCACACTTAAACATTTGTTGCCCTCTTCATTCTCAAAATTCGCTTTCCTCTTGGGTTCCTCATTTTCCTTTTTCCCCTCCCCCTCCCTGCCCCTCCCCCCTCCCTCATGAACCCTTAATAATTTATAAATTATTATTATATCTTATCTTACACTGCCCGGCATCTCCCTTCACCCACCCTTCTGTTGCCCATCCCCCAGAGAGGAGGTTATATGTAGATCCTTGTGATCTATTCCCCCTTTCTGCGCCCCCCTTCCCTCCCGGTATCGCCACTGTCACCGCTGGTCCTGAGGGGTTCATCTGTCCTAGATTCCCTGTGTTTCCTGTAATTCTTTACAGGAGTAGAGAGGCCTGTCTTTTTCCCCAAAAATGGCTGGTGGTTTCGAACTGCCCACCTTCCAGTTAGCAGGTCAACACGTTACCACTAGGACACCTGTACAAAAATCAAAACCTAACTGGCTGCCATTGAGTCAATGCTGACGCATAATGATGCCCTATGGGTTTCTGAGACTGTAACTGTTTACAGAAGTAGAGAGCCACATCTTCCTCCCACGTGACATGTGTACAGTCATAAATAATTGCAATATAAAAAAATACAGTATGGTAAAACACGGACATCTAAAGTTTCATTCGAAGGACCTTCAAGTTAAGTAGCATTTATATTCTTAGCTTATTTTCATGACCTAACCAGGGTCAGCTCTAAATAACACTAAATGAAATTGTCTGTCGTCTGGGGGCAGAACCAAAGTAGATGATTAATATCAAGATTATCTGCCTCCAAGTTTGCTTCCCTCTCCCCTAGATCCATTTCTGTTTAGCTATCACACAATGACAAAGATTACTGGGTCTGGGAAGGAACTCTTCTATTATGTCTTTAGGGTGGCTTGGTGGCATTCTAGGGTACAGGTTGGTTAGCATCGTAAAATCATCAGTCACCCCTCAGAGGAAACAAACCAACAAGAAATTCACTACCAGAGACTCCATGTTGACTCTGAGTGAACCCCTGTGGGTTTCCAAGACTGTAACTGTTTACAAGAGTAGAACACTCTGGTGTTTTCTGATGGTCGATGCAGCCCAATGCGTAACCAGTACCTCATCAGGGCTCCTTTACGTTGACACACAGCTATGGTTTTAACATTCAGGACAAGTTATTTATTGGATTTGTATAAGAAAATGTAGAAAGGTGCCTAGATAACAAATTCGATGTAAACTCCATTGGTAGGTTTAAGAGCTGTGTAAGTTACTGCAGTGTTGGGTACGCTGAAGATGGTTCCAACTCACAGAGAGCCCAAGTTCAATACTGCCCAGCCCTGTGCCATCCTCACAATTATTGTTCATGCTGGAGTGAATTCTCTTTAAGCTTCTGTGTCAATCTATTGCATTGTGGCTCTTCTCTTTCACTGACTTTCTATTTGAATCAGCAAGATGTCCTTTTTTAGGGTCTGGTCTCCCTGATAATGTGCCCAAAGTATGTGTGCAAAAGTCTAGCCATACTGGCCTCCAATGAGCAGTCTGGCTGTACATTCTCCAGACAGACTTTCTTTTCTTTTTTTAGCCTATGGTATGTTCTTCACCAACACCATAATTCAAATTCAATTTTTTCCGTCTTCCTTATTCAGCTTTCACATGCATATGAGGTGATATAAAGTATCATGGCTTGAATCAGGTGCCCCTTGGTTCTCAAAATGACATCTTTGCTCTTTAACATTCTCACGAGATCAGTTGCAGTAATATTGTCAACTACAATAGGTCATTTGATGTCTTGACCAGTTTAGATGACATCCTTAACAACTTGAAACTTTTCCCCACTTATCATGATGGTGCCTATCAGTCTAAATGGGTAGATTTTGTTTTATTTGCATTGAATTGTAATTCATACTGAAGACTAGCCTTTGTTTATCAGTTCTTCAATTTCTCTTGGCTTTTAGTGGGTCAAATTGCTTCATCCTCATATTCCACAGGCTGTTAATTAGATTTCCCCAAATCCTGACTCTTCTTCATCTAGTCTATCGTCTCAAATTATTTGCTAAGCATACAGATTGAATAAATATAATGAAAGAATACCATCCTGTCATACATGTTTTCTAATTGTAAGCCATGCAGTACCTCCACACCCCCTGCTATGCTCTTAATGATTGTTTCTTTATCGATGTACAAGTTCCACATGCACACAATGAAATGTCCTGGACTGCCATTCTTTACAAGGTTGTCAAAAGTTTGTTATGGTCTACATAGTTAAATGCCTTTGATAAATAAAATACACATTGAGTAGTCAATAAAATACAAGTAAACACCTTCCTAATATTCTTGCTTTCAGACAAGACACATCTGGTATCAGTAATGATATGCCTGTTAAATTTCATCTACGATATCCTTTGTGGATCCTGAAAGTCATGTAGTGTGCTTTTACTCTTCTGTGTTTTATGTCTACTACAAGCACAGTGGAAAGAACTTTATGTCTTTATCTCATACTCTAACAAAGTATTGGGGCTAAATCAAGGACAGAGCCGTGTTGGATAACACTCAATATTCATCCAGAGTCAGCAAACTTTGAGCCCAGTTGTTTAGTGAGAATTCCACCTAATTGCATTAGCATTCAATCTGTGTTTCTCCCTTTGGTCCATACATACGTTTTGTGTTGTCATGTCAGCTGTGTTGGTGAAGGCCAGAAACTACTTGCCAACAGCACTAGTGAGTCTAACTGACTTAAAGATCCATAATTGTTAGGCAGTTGATCTGACTTAATGTTGAATATAGAAACGGTTTTGCTGAGCCTCACTTGCATGACTTCTATTTCACTTACTAGAGCACTTCTTAGACTGCTGACAGGATCGCTCTTCTCAAAGGTTTTCATACATGGAGTTGTATTTTTTTTTTTTGTCAAACCATCTGAGCAAATTGAGCGCCAACAGTCACTCCTCTACCATCACTTCCTATTTTAACTCTAGTTTCTTCTTGCTATCGCTTACTGCCTATCTTTTGACCCACAAATCTGTGGCTATTCAACCCATTTCCATAACTCACACTGATTCAAACTAAACATGTTCAAAATGAAACTCATCATCTTTACTCGCAATCTGATTGATCTTTTTGCCTTCTCTAACTCCCTGGTTAATCATAATTTTTTTTAAAGTCAACTTAAACTTCTTTCGTTGACTTGTTATGGCCCCACCACATCGAATCAGCCATCAAATACTATACTGTATGCTTCCTGGATGTTTTATGTCCATTTCCAAGGATTGTGACGCTTCGTGCTGCATTCTTACAGTGTCAAACTATGAGCTGCTTATCCTGCTCCCTGCTTTGTCTTCCCCACTCACTGCCCCATTGTTTGCAAACTGGTCTCATGAAATGCTATCTTTCAAGAAATTACAATAAAGTTTAGCATAAAATTCAGTCTTTATTTTGCAATAAAAAGCCCTTGAAAGTGCAGCTATGTCTGTGTTCCCTCAGCTTGTTTCTCACTATGGTTGAAGCTTTCTTTGTCATAGCTAATAAGTACTTACCATACAATGAACTCCTCACAGTGACTCCGATTTCTATTTTTTAAACATTTAATATCAACTTCCTTGAGTGTTTTATCTCTTCTTCACTTCCTTCTTCTCCGTTTTCGTGTAACAAACCCTGCCCTTGCTTCAAGACAAACTTTAAAAGGCTTCTCTCGATGAAATTCCCTCTGCCCACATTATACAATTCTGATTTACATGCTCCCTGTGTGCTCCCATTGCACTTGGGGTATCTTTGTGATAATGTCACAGTATAGTTTTCTTCCTCCTTAGGTGCTATGCTCCTTGAGGACATGGACCTCTATTTTATTATTCTTGTTAGCTGCTTTCAATCAATTCGAACTCAGGGGACCCCATGTGTGCAGAGTAGAACTGCTCTATGGGGCTTCAAGACTGAACTTTCAGAAACAGTAGATGGCCAGGCCTTTCAACTATCGAAGAGGAATAACTATTTTCATAAACCAGGAAATTTACTTATCTTGCTCATCTTTGTTTTCATAGACTTGGGTGTATCCAATAAATTGATGTTGAATAACAAAATAAAAATATCAAATCAATTCTGATTGGATCATTGCTGTTGTTAGATGCCATTGAGTCAGTCCTAATGCATAGTGACCCTTTGTGCCACAGAACAAAACACTGGCTGACATTTGTTCTTCTGGCAAGTACTTTTCAGTATTCTTTGCCAACACCATTATTCAAATGCATCGATTCTTATGTGGTTTTCTGTATGCATTTCCCAACTTTTCTCATACCTAGGAGGTTACTGAACATCATGGCCTGGGTCAGGTTGATCAGGATGTTGTCTGTTGGTTTCGTTACACTGATTTTGGTTTCCCATACATTGGATTGCACTGAATGGTTAGAAATTAGAAAAATAAATAAAAGAAAGGAAGTTAAGCAGATATGATTTCTCTTTTTTCTTCCCTGCCAGCCCCAAGTAGTAAGTCTATCTGTCTCTCATTTAGTTCCATTATCTTAAGATAATTTTGTCTTTTTGACGTATTAAATAATAAGCAAATCCTTGGGGAAACAATTCATTCACATGTTGAAGATGCATGGACTTTGGTGATGAATTCCTTCTAGAATACAAAGTCGACTTATTACAAGGCTATTTGAAATCAATAGTATAAACTATCAACTTCACCAGTCTCACAGTGAAGGAATTTCCACAGAGCCGGCAAACGAAACTTTTGCAGTAAGCAATAACTATCTTTTAAATTATTTTCTATTTCAACATCCTCAGATATTTTTAGAATAAAACATAAACTGGGTTGCTTTTGCGTTCCCATCAATTCTCAGCCGCCCTACAGACCAGAGTAGAACTGCCCCACAGGGTTTCCAGCCTGTAGATTCTCCAGAAGCAGACTGCCTTCATTCCGTGCAGGGTAGCCCTTGGAGACTAGTCATCAACCTTTTTGTTAGCAGCTGAGCACTTACCACTGAGCAGCTGAGCACAGACATTTTGTGTGTGTGTGTGTGTCTATATACATAGGTACCCATTTACCTGGTTAACAAAGGCAAAATCCCCGATTGTGTAGAAGCAAAAGGCTTCTGTTAGCATTCTTTGTAACATTATCCAGACCTAGAGTCTAATGTTTAAAGTTCTTATCAATCAGCAGTGTTTTCTTTATTCAGAGAGATCTAAAATCCTTTTGAGTCATCCTTTCACAACTGGATTTCACAATTGGGATCTACGATCTTGTCTCAGTTTATCAGTGTGCACAAGCAGACAACTCAAGAAAACCTTTCAAATAATCTGTTTACTTAGAGCCGTGTGAACATGTGAACTTCCTAAAGCATGAGAGTTAATTCTACATAGGTACTCAGAGAGCAACTAAAAGTTCCATTTGCTTTTTTATTGTTCAATTTATTAGAATCAAACTGTTTTCTGCCAGGGAGATGGCAATGATAATGAATAAGGTGTGGGTGCCTCTTAAGAGCTAAGAGAGTTTTCCTCATAGATCTGAATGATCTCCTTGATCAGTTTAAAAAGGTAAAAAGACACATCTTAACAATCAAATAATTTCTGGCATTTAACAATGTAATAATCAGGGAATTTTTTAAAATTCATATCTCCCTTCACTCACTTTTCTGTTGTCCATCCCCCTGGGAGGGGGTTGTATGTAGTTCACCGTGATTTGTTCCCTTTTTAAACCCCCCCCACCCCCCCCACCCCCGCTTCCCCTCCTGGTATCACTACTCTCATTATTGGTCCTGAGAGGTTTATCTGTCCTAGATTTCCTGTGTTTCCAGCTCTTATATGTACCAGTGTACATGCTCTGGTCCAGCCAGATTTGTAAAGTAGAACTGGGGCCATGATAGTAGGGTGGTAGGGGAGAAAGCATTAAAGAACTAGAGGAAAATTATATGTTTCATCCGTGCTATACTGCACCCTGACTGGCTCATCTCTTCCTTGTGACCCTTCAATAAGGGGATGTGCAATTGTCTACAGATGGACTTTGGGTCTCTACTCTATCCTCCCCTTGTTCACATGGATATGATTTTTCATTCTGAGTCTTTGATGCCTGACACCTGATCACTGATCCCTTTGACAGTTCATGATCACACAGGCTGGTGTGCTTCTTCCATGTGGACTTTGTTGCTTCTCAGTTAGATGGTCGCTTGTTTATCTTCAGGCCTTTAAGTCCCCAGATGCTATATCTTTTGATAGCTGGGCACCATCAGCTTTCTTCACCACATTTGCTTATGCACCCATTTTGTCCTCAGCAATTGTGTCGGGAAGGTGAGCATTACAGAATGCCATGTTATTAGAACAAAGTGTTCTTGCACTGAGGGAGCAGGGACAATTTTTAAGACATAAGCTAACACTGTCAATGAAGAAAGGGAATCTTTAAACTGGCCCAGTTTCAATTTCTGGAGACTAAAAGGAGAAGAAGGGCAGTGCATGATCTGAAATCCTGACCTGAGCGCCAATTCTACCTCCTAGATAGGTAGACCACAAACCAGCAAACCACTGATCTGCTCCCAACCTCTACCCTGAGCAGTCCGGCTCCATTTCTATTGGAATGTTTTCTTGCTGTAAAGATCTGTGGGTGGGGAAAAACCATCTGCTAGAGAAAGGAGTGCTAGATTTTGGAAGATAGATCTCACTGGACATGCTGACTTCACCCTCCTTAAATCACACAGCTCCTACACTTACTCTTTATTCTGAATATTACCATCTTGACCTGTATTTCCCTAGCCATTGTTACCTGACAAAGAAATAAACCCGAAAAAGTCCGTCACTATTGAGTCAGTTCCTGCTCGTGGTAAACACTTGGACAGAGTAGAACTGTCAACCTTTCTTTTTAGTAATCAATCAGGCTCTGGTGAAACAACAGCTGCACCACCAGGGAGGGATTCTTGATAAATAAAAAATAGGAAAACATAATTGAAATGGAAAAAAAAGCCAACAATACAAAACTGAAAGCATTTGTCCTGAGCTTGGACCTCTCTCTTTTCTTGTAAACATTTAACATAGGATTTGCTCTTAAACAAACAAACAAACAAACAGATTTGCTGTTCATTAGAACACATTTTGCTTTCAGACTTAGAGAAATTTCATTCATCCATTAATTTCCCATCTAGTTGATATTGATTCACAGGACCCCATAAGACAGAGTCGCTCTGTCTCTAAGGTTTCCAAGGCTGAATCTTTAGGGAAGCACACTGCCTCATCTTTCTCCTGCAGAGCAGCTGCTGGGTTTGAACCGCCAATCTTTCTGTTAATAACTGAGTGTTTAGCCATTGCTCCACCAGGGATTCTTCAATGAGAATAAGAAGAACAACTATTAGTATGGTTATCATTTATTGATCTATTAGATTATAAATAAACATTCTGGAATTTGAACTCATATCTGCCTGACATTGAAATCTCTGCTCTTTAACTATGTCTCATGATTTGATACGCCTCATACAAAAATAGCAACACTAAAGAAATCATGCCTGTGAATAATCACAGAAGTATGCATCAACTGATACACACCTCCTTAAATTCATCTGTTTCTAGTACTTGTGTTAAAGGAGAAGAATCAGAAGACAAATCAGATCTGCTCCCAGAAGTGCAACTCTTTGCTTTAGTTTCAGCTTCAGTTTCCTCATTTGAACATTTATGATAATTGTATGAACTTCCCTGGAGTTAGGGGTAGGGGATGGCTAAATGACATCATGGAGGAGTAAATGGAGAAATGTGATACACATGACCAAAAGCTTTCCCTCAGTTTCTCAGAACTACATCCAAGATCACCAGCCAGAAAAGCAAGGGGAGCCCACCCTTCTCATTGCAGCTCTGTCATGTGGCACACATAGATTATTCATGAATCAATGATAAGAATTCATGAATCAACCATATGAATTTCTCTGAACACCAAGGACCTCATTTCCTAGTGAGCCTGAAACAGAAATATCATGAGGTAGTTAGTTTATTGTTCCAACCTGGCCGATAAAC
>NW_022103907.1:14700130-14703019 GCF_000313985.2 Echinops telfairi | reverse complement strand
GCCCTTATGTGAGCTCTGTGTGGACTATAAAATAAGGGCTTGAATTATGTGACACTAAAAGTTCCTTCAGAACTGTTAAATAAATTTTACGCCAAGGTTTTGTGTTGGGAAACCTCTTCCTTTTTTATATAAAGAGGATCTGTCTTGTGTAGGTTGCCTTTGAGACTTATACCTTCAAAAGGGAAATTATTTGTTTCAATATTCTCTCCTTTTCTCTCTCATCTTTTTATATTTAAAAAAGATATGTTTAGTAGGAGGAACTATGAATAGCAGAGTTTTCAAGTTTTCAAGAATTGCAAAAACAGTTCTTATCAACTCCTCACTGTGCCTGAATTGTAAATTTTCTTCTTCTCTCTCTAGCTTAATACACACTCTTCTCAGTAGCATGATTAATGTCTCTGCCAGTATGTTCCAACTAGATGTAATTCATCAAAAAATTTAACTGTGCTTTATATTTTTGAACCTTTTCAGTTATTAATATTTTGAAAGCACTAGTTTTGTCAAACTAACAGCAAAAATCTTCTATGTTGAGTATGCTTAATTCTTGAAAGCATTCCTGATTGATTGTCTGAGTGTCATTTCTGCTATTAGTTCTCATCAAGTTGGTTCCAATTCATATCATTTAATCAAAAATTATAGAGCAAAACTGTATGTCTAACTGAGCAAAAAATACATTTAATTTTATGAAACACAGCAAAATGTTCTCGAGCCACAAGTAATTCTCACAATTATTGGTATATTTGGCCCCATAGTATCTCATTCAAAACCAAAACTAAACAGAGAACCAACTCCATGCCATTAAGTCGATTCTACCTCATAATGCCCCTTTAAAACAGAATAACAATGCCTCATTTGGGTTACCAAGACTTTAAATCTTCACAGGCGCCTTATGTTTCTGCTGGTAGATTCAAACTGCTGAACTTGCAATTAGTACCTATGCCACCAGGGCTCAAACCCACTACTCCCCATGCCCCACATAATCATAAAACAATAGTATGTTATACTCAACTTTAGCATGTACATACAATTTTCATTTATTTAAC
Organism: Echinops telfairi; assembly: GCF_000313985.2. Classification (NCBI taxonomy): domain Eukaryota; kingdom Metazoa; phylum Chordata; class Mammalia; order Afrosoricida; family Tenrecidae; genus Echinops; species Echinops telfairi. Next base: position 14,701,976 of record NW_022103907.1, on the reverse strand, counting down.
ATTCACTAGCTGCTTGCAAGGTTCTCATCATTGTATCCTCAAAACGTAGTAGAATGCTAGGTATCTCGCAGATCCTAATCATTCTAGACTAAATTAATAAATCTGTATTTACAAAAAGAAGCATAGCTTTTATTAATCCACATATGAGTGGAAGATTGGGAAAAATAAACTATTAGAGCATGTGAAATTAGGAATAAATGAAGATCAGAAAACTTCAAAACACAATTATTCAGTGCTCACTAACTTTTGATACTTTAGAGTTTCTTTTTAGAATCCATATTAATAGCCAAAGGCTAAAACAATAACAACAAAACCACATCATCTTGCCATTTTTCTAATGAGCCACATGTATTCAAGTCAAGCAGAGTGGATCTGCCTTCATAAATATATAATTGCATATTCTGAGTGATTGATGCTATTTAGGTGATATGTATTTGGGATGGGGGGTGGGGTATAAGTAAAATATCCAACGCATTTCCCCAGTATCCTGGTGGAAGAAAAACTAACACATATTTACTGTCATTAGAGTTCTCACAGACGTGTCCTTAGAGAGGAAAAACAATTTGCTTTTTCGTGGTCGTTTTTGTTTTGTTGGAAATGTGTGTTTGGTGCCACAGTGAGGAAACGTCAGAAGTGTATTACTGCGTCCATGTTCGTGAGCTTCCTCACTTGCCCTTGGACTGTAGGATCTGAGAAGTAGTTTTTTATATGGGTGATACTGTATGAACTTCACAAGGTTTTCCCAAAATATCTCTTGGGTTAAACTTCTCAGATTATTGTTATGGCCAAATCCTACCAATATCCATTGTGATCTCTGCCCAGTATCTTCAAAGGCTGACAGGAAGCATGTCATGGCTTACGTTTGAGGACTGCATCTGTCTCAAGGCAGAGCAAAGAACTCCTCTGCTCTGCTCTGTCGCCCTTGAGCAATGCCCCCCTTTTCCTCTCTCCCATCATCATCTCAAAGGAAAGTGAAACCGAGCCCCCCCACTTCCCCTTTCATCATCCTTCATCAGCAGTGTTAAAAAAAACAACCACAAAAAACCTGCTCTGAAATCTTAAAGGCACAACGCTAGATGCCAGAAGTGTGTGCAGAGATAGTTCAGCTAGTGAAAGGGCACAGAACTGATATCCTGGGAAGAGAGACCCTTTGACTCTTCTCTACCTTGTTCCCACCCAGGGAGGAGTCCGTCTCTGATGCTTCTCCTCATCTACATTTCCCAGTCAGCCTAATACAAGCCGATGGTTGTGTGTGTGTTTGCACACACAGACGCAAGATATAGGTAAGGCCTTTGGGGCTGATGAGGCCCACATAATCCAATTTAAGCTCAGAAGGATTTAAGGTAAAGATTATTCTTATTCTATAGAGGGTGAAATTGAGCAGACTGATCTTAAATTTCTAATTTTGCATCTTGAATAGATTAACTACAAGGCATCCCCTCAGGGAGATTTCTCTTGTTCTCTATGTAGGGTCCTGCATGTAAAACTGGTGCCCTGGTAATCCCCTAGGGTTGACGCAATAGCCAACAGAGATGCTGACCCAGAGACAGGACTGATACATCTCACTGATTATGTATAGAGTCTCTGGACCGTGACATCTATTTAGCAGTCAACTAAGAGAAGACTGAACAAATTCACAGATAAATGGAATTATGGAATTTCCCCAAAACTTTTGAAGCCATGTTGTACAAACTGAAAGATAGGTGCTTCAGACTCACCCAGAGGCCCTTCTAAAGCAAGGCCTGGTGACTGTTTTAAAAGGCCGCAGCCTTGAACTCCCGTGTAGCACAGTACTCCTCTGACATGTGCAGGCCTACCATGAGTCAGACTCGGGGGTTGGTTCTGG
>NW_022103907.1:14692192-14699392 GCF_000313985.2 Echinops telfairi | reverse complement strand
ATATATATATATATATATGATAAGAAGTCTGGGAATCATGTTTCAAGAGAGCCAGCCTGCACATCTGTGAAATCAGATGGCAAGGCCAATCCTGACAGCATATTAATATGCCCAGTTCTCCTAAATGCCATCTCATGACACTTCCCTGCTACTCAGTCTGTCAGTAGTTTTCTCACTGAACTTGGAAACGGAGGTCGATATAAAAAGAAAAAGAAAAGAACACCTCGCCATATCCCAGTTTACATATTTTTTTTCTGTCCACAGAAGGTGTCCCCCTAGTGGCAACAGCAAAAGCAAAGCTGGCGTGTCTCAATCTCGTGAGATCGCACACAGGCACAGGACCATTTGTTTTCCGTCTTTTCACTCTGTAATAGCTCCTGCTTCTAAACAGGTAAACTTCCATCCAAACACCCATTCCTACCTAAAAGTTAATGCTAAACTCAAAGTCTGATAAGGAGTCAGATGGATTTAAACTTTTGAGCCTCACTTACTTTTTTATTCTCTTTCCCTGGAACTGGCCCTATCGTTTTTTTTTTTTTCCATGAGGTGGTATCAGAGATTAAGATGGTGTTATCTGCCCATTAACAGTTTACTTCCTGGAGCATGAAAAAGTGCTGAAGCCCCAAGTGTCTCTTTCAATGCCATGGCTGGCCATTAAGTTGTTTCAGTTATGCAACCCCATGCTGCCTTTTTAGCAGCAATGGGAAAACCAGTCTGAGTCAGCAAGCATCTCAATGGCTTCCCTGACTCCTGTTCCCCTCTCTTTGCAGGCAGAGTAAGCAATGAAAGAGTGAGAGTTGGCACCCTGGTTATTTTTAAAGAAGTATCTCAGTTGAGCTCTTGGTTCTCTGCTTTGAATTGGACTTAACTTGGCTTCCTCCATTGACTCTACAAAAATATTGGGTTATTGTCTTCAAAACTTTAGGGATAGTAAAGGCTGTTTTATTCAAACAAGAAAAGGTGATTTAGAGCTCTAGTTTTACAAAGGAAGTCCGAATCACCCTCGGCCATAATGGTGAATCCTCTAAACCTGTGAAATACGTCTGTCAATCAGCTGCCTTCCCTCACATACATATTTGCTCAAATACTTGAGAAAAATGTACATCGTGACTGTAAAGTGTTGGGAATTGTCAAACCAGCGGAAAACTTGAGTAACAATAAATCAGTATTCAGTAATATGGATTTCTGTATCTGATATAGTTTACCTTGAAGGCAAAGCCTGGGAGCAAGTGTTTTTCAAGAAATGTTCTCCATAGCCTGGTGCATTTTCTACATGGAGTAACGATTGTTGGCTGAATAATTGAAGAAATCAGTTGGATGATGATACTACTTGTATTATGTATAACCACTCCTTTTCAAAAAGAATTTAATGAAATTTCTATAAAGAGGTATATTATAGAGTTGGATGCTACGAATAAGAAACCTTTTTACAACGGTGCTCTATGACACATCTACATGTTTTTTTCTAAATGTTACTCCTTTGTATGTTATCTTGTGTGACCTTCCCAAATGGAATCATTTAAAAAATGTATAGAGACTAGAATATATATAAAATGTTATTGATTATGAGCAGGGTTAAGTTACAAAGCCAAGTGATTATGCAAAAATTGGTGTTATGCAAAAATGTGGGATGACCACTTCATATAACAACATAGAGGATGACTACATCATTACATAATTGGCAAATCATGGCCCAACTAATTTGACAGATAACCTTTTTTTTTAAATCACCACTTATGTTACTGTTGCCTTGTACCTTAGCAATTGGTACTGCCAGACATCTGCCATTCATGCACAAAATAGTCAGACAGTAGATTTTTACCGTTGTTATAAATATGAAATGTCAGATAACCAGAGAGTCAGTATGTGAGGAGTAAGAGTAGTGTTTTTCTCATGCCCTATGTTTATAAAGCTAACTACCAGCAAGTTGAATGAACCATGGGATACATAATAAACTCATATGTGGCAACACTTCCAATGCTCAGAGCTTTCATTTGCTCATCTGAGGATTACTGAGCTCACCTTGAAAAGAGTTCATTGTAAAAATAAAAGAACAAAAATGCCAACTGGGTGAAATACTTGAGATCTATGTGCATTGAGGAAGAAGTGAAGGAATGGTGAATATTTAAATTTCTTTGAGGAGACATAAAAGACTCCTTCCACTAGAGAGGGGTCTGCCAGGGCAATGGGGAGAGAGTTTTGTTCAGGAGACAGCCCTCATACCCAAAAGGACCTCACAGAAGATGAAGCTCCCCGGAGGTACAACAAAGGGTAGTAATTCGATCAAGTCAATTCGAACTCATCCTCCCATATTGTCTCTAAGTGTCCTCTAAATGTAGTTCAGACTCGGATTTGTTGGCAGCTAGTAAGGTACAAACAAATCGGCCGTGGCAGGTAAACAACCAGAATGACTCTTAAAAGTGAAGATGGTCAAACTTGGGCTTATTTACTTTGGGCACCTCATCTAGAAAGGCCAGTCACTAGAAGGGGGTATCAAGGTTTCCTAAAGTAGAAGCGCATCAAAAAGGGGAAGCTCTCACTGAGATTGGCACCCTGTCCTGACCAATGGGCTCAGGCATTGAAATGACCTTGAAGATGCTGGTACCAGGCAAGAGATCATTGATTCTGTGACACAAAGTCACTATGAGTCAGAGCCAAGGACCCCTCACCATCCCACCAGGACAGTAACTTGCCAAAGGAGTGTAAAACTCAGAAATCCAGCCTCTGGAATAGCAGGTGCTAACAGCCATTGTTCAGTGAACAAAAGTAATATGACGGTGTTTGTTGTATGAAATAGATAGCGGTCACAGATAATGCAAACAGTAACTTGACCCAGAAGAGGGGTAAAACTGGACCCAACTCAGACTCTGCTAATTAAAATATTTCATAGTCAAAGGAAGCACCAAGTAGATGATGAAGTATACTGTTTCCAGTTGATTTAGTTATTTAATCGCTTTTGGACCCCTCATATTAGTCAGGCAGTATGTTATGTATACTCTGCTAGAGGCTGGGAGCGCTAGGGTGAATATTCCTAGTTCTTAATGAGCTTACACTACAGTGCAAAGCTGCACATTAAAATTACACTTCTAATTACAGATGTAGGAAGTGCTTTTGTTGGAAGTTGGAGCCCTGGGGCTGTAGGGTCTACTCCTTGGGCTGTAACCCACATGATGGGCAATTCCAAGCCACCGGCAGCTCCGTGGGAGATAGACTAGGCTTTCTACTCGGGTCAACAGTCACAGGCTCAGAAACCCACAGCGGAGCACTAGACATCAGCCTTGACTCGATGGCAGTGAGTCTGTTTATTTTGTCCGAAGTAGAGCGTGCTTATCAGGGGACCCAAATGGGTATCATCACAGAAGGTTTCCTTCTGAAAGGGACTTTGAGCTGAACTTAGAAGGGTGAGGAGAAAATAACTACCACACAGCAAAGAATTTACTGAGTGCATATAAATTGTACAGCAGCTCTGTACCAACAAACCAACCCAAACCGAGACTCATTAAGTCTTCAAATGTGTATAATATTTATAACAATCTCTAATAGATGCACGATCTAGAATGTATCATCACATGTAATCTACTTCTCAGCAAATAAATTATTTTTTAAAGTACTTATGATGAGGATAAGTGTCTAGCAGATACGGAATTGTGCTCTGCAAGATTTGGACTGAATATTAGTAAAACAACCTTAAAGGTCCTTTCCAAGTCTAAAACTATGATGTCTATGAGACAAATAAAAATACAATTGACTAAGAGAAATATTGAAAATGTTCAAATGTGAATAATTAACATTGAAAATGTCAATTATGAATATAGTACTGAGGCATACTTAGATGAATGTTTCATAGTATTGACAGCTAACAAGCCTTCAATAAACAATTGTTGAGCAATGGAACCTTGTTTTAGCATTATTTATTTAGAAGGATCAAGTTTTCTCTTTGAAAGCTCATAGTTATGAATTTAACCGATTTATTAATAGTTGTTCCCCAAGGAGTAATTATTTTAAAATGTGGCTAATGTGTCATGATTTGTATTGATTCTACAATTACAAATGGGTCAATTTTGCCCTCGTGATCAAGCATCTGCTCCTAGTTTCCACAGAACTTCCTCTTGTCCTAAGTAGATGGTTTACTTTACATCCTCCATTCACTATCCCCCTACCTGTGCCATTTGTATAAGAGTCATTTACTTGACAATGTATTTCTTTAACAAACACTAAGTGCCTGATAGGCCCAAATCATCAGTGACATTTTTGATGTGGTGTTTTTTGAGGATCACAGTTACAAGTTTATTCCTCAGATAAATCTTCTGTGCCACTACTGCTCCAAAGAAAGGCTTCTTGTGTTATATATTTCTAAATAATTTGAAATAAGCCACATGAAATTGTAAGCGTACCTCAATATAAACCACAAAATTAACCATGGTTGAGTTAATTCTGACCTGTAGTGAGTCCACTGGACAGCGTAGAACTGTGCCCTAGGGTTTGCGAAGGTAATATTTGTGAAAGAGCCCAGTGAGGCAATGGTGAAAGCACTCAAAGCCACCAGCCGCTTAATAGAACAAAGCCTGAGAGTCTACTCCCATGATGATTACAGTCTTGACAACAGTGTGGGGGCAGTGCTACTCTGGTCTCGGGATCGCTCTGAGGCAGAATGGCCGCGATGGCCGTGGGCTTGGGTCTGGTTTTAATCTTGATGGAAGCAGGCTGTTCTCTGTCTCTTGCGGAGTAGCTGGTCAAGTCTGAACACTGGGCCACCAGGGGTCCTTTCCTCAGTAGAGACCCCACGGTTTCTCCTCTGAACTATAATGAGAGTTCCCCCTTGGCTAACACCTAGCCCTCAAATCTTTCCTTCATAAATTTGCCTAACTGATCTTTCCTTCATACATTTACCTAACTACACTATCTGAAATGTGGGCCTCCTTGCCTCACTGTGTCCACAGGTAAATCTCTCTTCCTAACCAGTCCAAACCCTGTGATCTGGCACTTGCCCGTGCTTCTGGTTTCGCACTCGGTCGTCGTCTCAGCCCCTCTGCTTCCCAATCTCTTGAACACACAGCTTGGCACACCATCTCCACACAGCTGTTCCAACCGTGGTAAAGATGACTTGCCGTTGAAACAAGCAGCCGCTCCATGGGAAAAAGACCAGGCTTTATCCCCGTAAAGAGTCACATTTTCAGAAACACAAGGGCAGCCCTACCCTGCCCTAGAGGGTCACTAAGGAGCCCTGGTGGCACAGTGCTTACAGGGGGGGGTTGCAATCAGCATGGTCAGCCGTTTGAAACCACCAGCAGCTCCACAACAGGTACAGTCTCGGAACCCCACAGGGGTCACTTTGTGGCAGCATCCGCTCATGGCAGGGAGAACGAGAGCACTGATTCAACGGCAGTGGCTCCGCTCCCCTTATGATCTGGCAATCATCTGTTGGTGTGAGTCTGTTGTGTTAGGGTTTTTGTTTTGTTTGAGTCTGTTTTGCTTATTGAATTGTTTTGGCAATGAGCCGTGATTCTAGCGGAACTGGTTCTTGAGCAGAATGAATACTTCCTTTACATTTTACAGTGGAGTTGATTTCGACTGATGCTGGGTCAGAGCTGACTGGAGCCCCAGAGAGCTTTCAGTGGCTCCTTTGTTCAAAGCTGATCATCAGGCCCCTCTTCGGAGCGACTACCAAGAGTGGGCTCACCCCTGCAAGCGTTTGGTTAGCAGCTGCGTGTTCACACTTTTACACTACCCTTTGTATCTTCCTGGGTGATTGTTTAGAAGTTATTGGTATGGGATTCTTGACGAATGTGTAAGTAACAAAAGGTCAGTGCCAAGATGAAATTACATCCCATGGAACTCACTCATTTACTCAGCAAATATCTCCTGTGTCCGTACTATGAATTAGTCAAAGTGGTTGCAGCAGGAACCCCAGTATTGCACAAGACAGTAGCTTCTGTGGCTGGAATCATACGGTAGTAGGAGAATGACTGAAGGAGAAATGAAAATTATTATGGGAAGTGTGGAGAAGCAGAGTATCATAGGGAAACACATGTCAAAGGACATGTGTCGGGAGGTTTATGAGTTATCAAGTGTGACTGATTTATGCATTTAGAAAACCAGGTTTTCTATAAATATATATCAAATACCTACTGTCTTCAAAGGAGGAACACAGAGAACAAAACAGCCCCTTTCGTCATGAAGTAGCTGTTCTAATTGATAGAAATAAGCAACATAGAGCTGACAGAAAAATAACACATAGAGCAACATGACTGGAACACGCAGTATTAGAGTCACTGAGAAAGACCTCTCTGAGAGGTTACATAAAAAGAATTTATTATAATGTTATGAGGAAGCTCGCAGCACCCTGGTAAGAGAGGAAAGCAGGTGTGGAGCATGAATAGAGACAAGTGGGGAAATACGGGCAGTCAGACCCCTTCCTAGCTTACTAGCAAGTAAGAAACCTGTCAACCCCTGCAGATTGCTGGACATCAAGTCTGTACACCACTCCCACTGAATTGGAAAAAGTGATCTCTTCCAAATAGAACGATAGTCACTTCGCCCTGGAAAATTGCACCAGCAGGGTCTTCCTTTGCTTCTCTATTCGACTAACTCCCACCAAAAGAGCAAGACACCCCATTGCGGCTGATTTCAGGCTCTACACCCATAGTTTTGCTGCCCAGATATATACTAATTTGAATAATGATAAATCATGTGTTTTAAAACACAGCCATATTATGTTAGTTACAGTGTTATCTCTTCTTTATAATGGTATCTTTTTATCAGAATGATGATGAGAATCAGGATTCTTAAAAAAGTTTTGTTTTTTTTTAATCCCTTAGAATTAAGCTCAGCTGCAAACAGGAGGCATTTGGAGGCATGTTTCTTACATAAGAGGGTTGGATGTGCCTCTCTCTGAGGGGAACAACCTGGGATAAACAGTTCATGGTTAAGGTAAGGGTGCCATGAAAGCTGGAGGTCCTGGGCTCTTTTTATCCTGACGCTGTGCCAATTGATTTGAAGAGGGTCAGAAGAGATTGACAATAAGAAGAGTTACCTCCCAGTTTTGGGCATCTGAGAAAGGCTATCTGGAAAGATTGAGGCTTAATGAGCTAGGAGGTGTGGATTCATTGGTCCATTTTCAGGAGTAAACTAGAACAAAAAGCAAAACTCGCTGCTGTCAAGCCCCTTTGGACTCATCTTTCTCCCTGCTGGTGAAGATTG
>NW_022103907.1:14688436-14690739 GCF_000313985.2 Echinops telfairi | reverse complement strand
GGTGATATTCAAAAATGGAAATTTGAAAACATATTATACAATAGGCCTCAGAATCAATTAATTACCATCCTCTTTATATTTACTCCTCCCCCATGGAAAACCATGTTCCTCGAAATACTAACACAGGATGCATGCATAGACACACTCACAGATACATGCACATCGATGCACACCCGAGAGACAATGATCCTTCTGTCGGTAGACTGGCCCTCTGTATAATGCCACATGTGTCTGGTACAACTATAGAGCTAAGGGAAAAGAACGCACTCCTTTCCTCTCCCACAGTAAGGGACACCCCTATATTTAGAAAGCTTTGATTGTCATCTTTCATATCATAGGCATTTACTTGATCATTGGTACAGCTATAAAAAACAAAAGCAGCAACAGTCCACTGCCTTCAAGTAGTTTAGACTCATAGCAGCCTATTAGGCTGAGTGGAAAAACTTACTCCCGGGGCTTGCTGTAAATCTTTACAGAAAAGGACGGACACATCTTTCTTCACAGACCCACGGAGGTTTGGAACCACCAATATTTTGTTAAGAGTCGAAAGCTTTCATCATTGTACCACCATACATACTGGAAAACCACTGCAAAGGGGAGCATTAGATAGAGTGCTTACGACTGAAAGGGAGTTACTCTCAGATCCTGCTGGGTCTCGGCCACAGCCTGCATAGCACTGTCGTCTTCATCTAGCATAACTGTAAGCTCATTCATTCCTAAAAAGGTATAGACTGGGGTGTAGGTGCCAACCTAGCAAAAACTGAAAAACTACATATATATTAGTACCTACCACCCAAAGACTCGATGAGGACTCAACAGATACATTGAACTTCTTTAATAAAAGAAAAGTTAGGCAGCCTAAACTTTGGTGGTAAAAGCAGATCATATTTGAGAAAGAGAGCAACTTTTGGTTTCCTCTTTCCATGTTCTTTGAGATATATATATATATATTTTTTTTAGTTAAAGACTAAATGTTTGAAATCAGAGAAAATCAGAATCCAACTTGAGAAAGCACAACTATCAGTATTCACATTTTTTTTTCACCTCATACAAGCCATTTCTTGTCCCATGTTGTCCTAGACCCTGCAGTAAAAATCAAGTCACTGTGGAAACGTTATCATGGGCCTCAATTGATTTTCATAGCTGTATCAACAGAGCGTGCGTCAGGAAGAACCTGCCTGGTACCTTCATTATCAGCGGTGGGGTGGGGCTCTGGATAAGCCTTTGCACCGCTCTTAAATGAACCACAAGAAAGACAAAATGTGCAAGGGAAATAAGCTTGTCTTTTGCTCCCAGGAATAATGACATTTAAGATGATTTCTATAAATTCCAAAGAATTGGGTTGTCAAACCACCCCTTGGTCAAAGGTGAAAAGGAAAAACTCATTCATGGTTAATATTTTAGCAGTCATTTTTACTGTTAGAAATAGACCTAGTGCTCTAGGTGATGGGAACCTGAAAAGCTAACTGTATTGCCCTGGGAATATTGCTTCATTCTAGCCAAGACTTGAAATGTCTGCTCCTCTTCATTTATAGGATGGATGAATTGGGCATCATTACTATCTAGATATCAGGATACCTTGAAAGAAAAACGTATTATCTAGCCATTGACCAACAGAGAAAAAAAAAAAGAGTTTCGGGAATATTTATGATTTTCCTAAGACTGGAAAAATTCATACACCCACACATACAAAATAAACAAACAAATGAATGAATCCAAAATATAGTCAAATACTGTGTTTAAAATATTTATTCAATAAGAAAACATGTTAGTGATACATAGTACTCCGTTGTATGTATGAACCACAGTTTTTAAATTCATTCGTCTGTTGATGGAAATTTGGGTTGCTTCCAACTCCTTGCGATTGTGAACTGTGCCTCAATGAACATTGGAGCACAGATGTCTGGCTGTGGTTTGTTTCTGGCCTCTTCTGGGTATATGCCCAGTAGGGGGGGTGCTGGGTCGTATGGTACCTCAATTTCCATCTGTTTGAGAAATCGCCAAATCAATGTCCATAGTGGCTGTACATACCTACAGGTCCACCAGCAGTGGATGAGAGTTCTTATCTCACCCCTCCAACACGTGTTCTTTTCTGATTTTTTGAATTAGGCTATCTTTGAGGGTGTTAGGTGGTATCTCATAGTTATTTTGATTTGCATTTCTTTTATGGCTAATGACCGGAAACATTTTTTCATATGTTTATTGGCCATTCAGATTTCAGACTCTGTGAAACTTCTGTTCAGGTCCTTTGCCCACCTCCTCAGTGGGCAATTCGTTTTTCTCTTATTGTAAGCTTGCAAAGT
>NW_022103907.1:14685697-14686909 GCF_000313985.2 Echinops telfairi | reverse complement strand
AAAAAAACAACAATTAACTCCCTGAGTGAGTAACCAATTGGAATCATAGCTACCTTATGTTGTTTTCAATTCTTTTAGTGTTTAGATTTGTAAATTCAAAGAGTCTGATTATTATCTTTTTCTGGGATAGTTTAACTCAGTTAAAGGTCATATTGAGTTTAGTTGGCCTCAGCAGTATATAAACAGTACATCAAAGACACTTGATTCAGCTCAGAGCTCTGCTGATTGTAGTTCAAATAATAATAATTGTCCTCACTTGACAGATAACACAGCCTTGAAATACTACCCCTTTTCCCAGTTAAAATAACTGTATAACTGTGTGGAGAAAGAGAAAGTGCCAATATCATATCCCATCATGGTACAGCTGAATATTAAAGGGGAGACCAGCGAAATTGGTGAATATTTCAAAAACCGTGCCTCTGGATTTCAATCAGGTTTTTTCCATAATTGTAGAAAAAGGTGTCTGAGTAGAGTAATGGCAATACTTTGAGTTTATCTGGCACTCTTTTCTGACTCTGAAATGTTTTTGATACATTGTGATTGTCTTGTCATCCTCTGAGTTGCAGTCCAGATGGTTCCTGAAAAGTGTTGTTTTTAGGTGGGTGAGAGTTGGTTCTCATCCAGAGGGACCCTATGTACATGTGAACAAAACATGGTCAACCCTACACTGTTCTCACAAGCTTTGCTATTTTTCAGTCCGTTGCTGCAGCCCCTGTGTCAACCCCTCATGGGGGGTCTTCTCCTTTGTAGCTCACCACTTTACCAAGCAAGATGTCCTTCTTCAGGGACAGGCCTTCCTGATAACATGTCTGAAGCAAATAAGACAGAATCATTGCCATCCCTCCACCGAAGGAGCATTCTAGTTGGACTTCCAAGACAGATTTGTTCACGGTCCAGGTAGTCCACGGTGTATTTCATGTTCTTGGCCGCCACCAGGATTCAAGGCATCGACTCTTTTTGTGGTTTTCCATATTCATTGTCCAGCTTTCTCGTGCAGATGAGGTGAATGAAAATGCCATGGTTGGGGGCATGCCAGTCTTAGTGTTCAGGTGACACCTTTGATTTTAACCCTTTAGTGAGGCTTTGGAAGCCAAAAATACTGGGTCACAACTAGTCCAGATTGGAATTATTTATGCCGTGTCAAGTTATACTAAGGCAGAAATGAACTTTACATCGTTTGGGCCCCTTGAACATCTATTTACCAATGTATTT
>NW_022103907.1:14683263-14684172 GCF_000313985.2 Echinops telfairi | reverse complement strand
AAAGTACATTTCCTACAATAGAATACTTCCTTGATATAGTCATAAAGTCAGAACAGAAGTTAATACTACAGATAATCTCCAACTGTGCTCCCCACTCAGAATATTTTCATAGATTGGTTGGGAAGATCTACTAAAATCCTTTGTTCATCGGGGTGGTTAGTCAACTTTTATTAAATGTGTGATTGAATTGTCTAGACTAGATAAAGGGCATAACCAAGATTGTGTGCCCTGTTTTAACTCAGACGCTTGCTACAGTAGCTCCTGGTGTGAAATCTGCCATAGGGTGCAGCACAAAAACTCTAAGAGTTAAGACCTTATATTGGATTCCCAGGATACATGATTGGAGTTGAGAACCAAAGTCCAAACTACCTAATTATGACAAAATATAATTCCCTTTGGTTATGTCTCTCCAATTAAAATCCCAACTTCAAATAGGCATGGCAGGTAGGATCTTATTTCAAGCCTTATTTCTTACCAATGTATGTAGGCATTAAGGAATCTAAATATATTAAACTTCTTGCACATCCCATGGAGCAACCTGATTTCTCATGCCACTGTACTTTTGCACATGTCGCTTCTTCCATGTGGAAGGTCTTCTTAGGAAACCCATGGTGACCATTATGACTCAGGTTGGTCATCAGCTTCTCTGGAAGGTGACACTTAAACCTTTTCATTCTCCTTCCTCTCCCCAGAGTTCACCTCTTTCCTCTTTATTTTATACAACATTCGTTCAATCATTTCTTCATTGTGAATTTGTTTATATGACAATACATCTTCCCCTTGCCAAGCTGGGGACTCTCAGGACAAAGAGACTGACTTATTTACCTCTCTATCTCTCCACATGCCTACCCAGTAGAAATGTGGTAAATGTTCATCAACTGACTGACTGAATGAAAAACAGAACGGAGA
>NW_022103907.1:14643768-14680981 GCF_000313985.2 Echinops telfairi | reverse complement strand
CCTCAGATTTATCATCATTAAGGGGGATGGAGGAGGGGGTGGGCATCTTGGGGAATAACTTTTACTTAGGAGAATGAGTGGGATGCATCTTCAACACATAAGCATGAAGGTTCCCTCCATGGGAGCCTTGGTCTCCCAGACACCTTAACACATGAATGTTGAGAGTTTGTCTGCATACACTCTTTTCTGCTTCTGTTTCCCACAGCCCAGAACTGAAATCTGCCTTACCTCCCTGTCCTTCCAATTCAATTTGCAGTAAACTGTCCTATTAGCTGTGTGAGAAAATGCCACTTTCCATCCAATCAATTATTCTAGATAGTAGAGCTTTGCCATATTATTACACATTAAGTAATAATTCATGAGGAAATGGAAGTTGAGTTATTATACCCAACCCTAAAAGAGACTGAGTGTAATTTCTTTTCCTTTAATGATTCAGGAGGCATTTTTTGGAACCCTGTACTTATTTAGGGGTGTCAATATGAGCATGGATTTTCAAAATGCCAGTTAATATAATGTTTCAGAAAACAACTCCCGCACCTTAATGTTGCTGTTGTTTTTGAGTATATTTGTGAATATGGCAAATCAATTTGTTTTCAATGTTTTCATTAGCAAATTCCTAGCAGTTGTGTGGCAAGGATTATGTAACCAACCTTTGTAGAGAGAAAGAGAGATGGGGCTCAGCACTAAGGCCCAGGAGACATTTAGTCTGGTGCAGGCTAAGAGTCTATTATCTAAAGTATGTCTGCTGCCTAGGAGGAAACCAGCCTTACTTGGCATCCATGAGCTCACAATCGCTTCCTCTAAGCCAGTGGTTCTTAACTTGTGGGTCATGACCCTTTGGGAGTTGAATGACCTTTCACAGGGGTCACCCAATTCATAATAGCAGCAAAATTATAGTTATGAAGTAGCAACAAAAATAACTTTATGGTTGGGGGGTCACCACAACATGAGATATTAAAGGGTTGCCACATTAGGAAGGTCAAGAAGCACTGCTCCAAGCCAATGGCCACTGGCCACTTGCTCTAGTTCCCTCTTCAGGATCCCTTTAGTCTCAGCCCCTCTCTGTAGGAGTTCTCTGGGGCTCAGTCTAGAACCTCATCTATTCTATTTCAACACTCACTCCTTCCTTGTTTCCCTCAGTACTGCAGCGGTTTAATGACCATTACATACAAATAATTCTCAATACTTTACCTTAGCCACTGCCAAGTGTTCCAGTTTTATGTATTTAACTAAGGATTCCGCATCTCTACTTGGATAGCTATTGGGCATCTCAAACGTAATACATATTAAACAATGCTTTTAATTTGTATTCCCTTGATTCTGTAACTTGGTGCAGGTATACCTTAGAGTAATTGTGATTCCATTCCAGACCACTGCAATAAAGCAAGTTACCTGACTTTAAGGTTCCCACATTGACGATATGGCATAGGAGCCGTGTCTGGCCTTCTTCAACAACTCAAGGCATTTCATAGAAGATTTCATTTCTTTATTGCTACATGAACAAATTGGTGCACAGAGTATCAAGAATTCAGCTCTTTTGGTAAATGCAGCTGGGCAAAGGACAACAGTGCTTGCTGACCCGGGGAAACTGAACCAGGCCTCTACTTCAGGCCTTTGAAGAAAACAAGGAGCCCTGGTGTCATCGTTGATGATGATGGGGTTTGCTATCTTCAAGTCAGCAGTTTGAAGTCATCAATTGCTCCCTGGAAGAAAGATGATTTTGTTTTTTTTGTTCCCATAAAAGTTTAAACCAGGGATGCTCACACTTATAAAATGATCAAGTCAAAATGACCTACCAACTACAAAAACACAAAACATATTTTTTTTTATTTATCTATTACATTTATTCATAAATGCTTTGAGAATTCTTTATATGTACAGTGTATGTTTATGTACCTCGCATAACCGCCTGAGTCCATAATGTACAACACAACACAATTAGCTATGTACATCTTTTGTGTCATTACCTGAGTTTACTCTGATGACTTGCACTGAATGGAATGAGCCAGGGATGCATAGTCCGGACAGTAGCTGCTGACAGCCAGCCTCAAGCACACTTCCACATACTCATTAGTCATGGCGGAACGGTACTTGGACTTAATGATCTCTATGTGGGAAAAGGCTGACTCACATAAATAAGTAGAGCCGAATAATGCAGTCAAGGAGGTAGCGCATTTTCGCATGTTTAGCTACTTTCCCTCTGCGAGTAAGTTCCAGAACTGTTCATGCACTCCGTACTTCAGCTGAAAGTCGGCTTGTAGTGTCAAAATCTCCCATTCCGTATGAAAGTGATACGTTTTTGTCTTCTTACTCGGTCCAGCTCCCTCACTTATTTTAATACCCTTTCTTACGTTTAAGAGAAAAAACTCCAAGGTCTAAAAATTGACGATCACTTAGCTTGTCAGTTTTGCTGCACTTAGCGCAGTTGTTTGCACATGAGTTTGACACGTAAGCTTTCATCTGATTGGCTGCGCTGTATATCAATTAAGTGACGGGATTGATGATAGGCTTACATGTATTTTTTAATGCCATGCGATCTACCCCCACTGCATTTGCGATTGACTAGTAGATCGCGATAGGCGTATTGGGCACCCCTGCTGTAAGGCATTACAGTCTTGGAAACCCACAAGAGCACATCTTCTTCGTCCCCAGGGTTGGAATTAACTTAGTGGCAGTGAGTTTTGAGGAAAACAAGTACACTAGGTTGCAGCAGGTTAGCTACTATGAGGAAAAAGCTAGAGCTCCTGGAAGAGAATCTTTCACTTGTTTGAAATAGCAAGCTATTCTAAAACTAACAGGTGGTAGTTATGTTACATCATCCGTTGTCAATTTGAGATTTATGAGTGAAGGGGTGGAGTTTACCTGTCAATCAGGTCACAGTTTCATGACCTCATTTGGAGGCCCTAAGGAGATAAATAGATCGCTGGAAGCATGCCAAGCTCTCAATCTCCTCAAGACATTTCTGAAGAGAAGCCACAAGTAGCTACCCTGATGCAGCCAGAACCCTGAGAGCTGGAGGAGCCACTTGGACACCGCTGCCAGTGCTGAGATGCTTCCACTACCACTGGATCCACAATACTTCCCACCCACCCACTGGCCTGAGATCTTCCTGCATTCAGCGTCATTGCATGTGTTTCCTGAGTCTGAAGAGGAATTTATAGATTGGTTTCAGACATATGGGCTAATATCAGACTTATGGGCTTGATCTGAACTGGACTGGGATGTATTATCAATATTCAATTTTTCTTGTATATAAAGCTCTTTCTTATACACATATGCGCATATAAGAATTTGTTTCTCTAGTCTACCCAGACTAACACATAACCTGAAAATGCTTTCATTAACTCAAAAAGGTTTTAATTTGTTTCTATCTGCTTATATCGATGCTTTATAACAAAACAAAAATTTTGAGGGAAATAACAAATGACAGAATATTTCATAGTTAGTTATTATCTTTTGAATAGAAAATTACTTAGAGCATGGAATTCCCCAAACTGATTTTAAAAAGCCTGAACTATTATTAAAAGTTAACTTTTAAGAAAATAGCACTATAATAAGGGAACCCAGGACTTGAAGTTTATTTTGTTTCTCTTTTAGTCAGTCAGTGTCTTATAGTGGTTCTTAAAATATGATCTAGAAAACATGGAGGGTCCTGGAAACCCTTTCACAGGGCCCACAAGGCCAATGCTCCTTTCATTAAAATATGAACATTTACCTTTTTTGCATTATTACTATCTCAAAAGTATACACTTAGGTTTTGTGAAGGCTACATGGCATGTGACATTGCACCTGATTAAATGGAGCAATAGATATGAGAACCCAGCTGTCTTCTCTTAAGTCAAATATTAGAAATATTTGCCAATATGGAAAATAAAGCCACATTTCTCGCTAAATATGTTTGCTGTGGGAAAAAATGTATTTGTTATAATGACTTATAATTGCGTATATGTTATGAATTTAGATGAATTAATAACTAGATTTTCTAAATTTAAAAGTCTCTGTCTTAATTTCTAATATAGAATAAACCAGGGGAGGTTGAAAAGTATTGCTGTTAGGGTTCTGGTTAAAGAGACAAGAGTTTGTTGCAAAAGTATGTTGTGATCAGTGATCAGTGGTTGGCTGCAGACAAATTCTCTCAGTAATACACTTCTCTTGAACTCATTAGAATGCCTTCAAGGAAGATGTCTAAACAAGACAGTAGCTTCTGAGGGGATCTTTTGGAGCAGTTAAATGCAACACTTAAAAGGTTATGGTCAAAGGTATATAAAATTCCGAAGTGATTTTTTTTTATTTTCTTATAATTATGGAGGCTCATGATGAAGGAGTTTAAAAAAAAAAAAGAAAAGTGCATAGGTAAGAAAGAAGTCAGGTAAATTGTGCCATGGGATTTTTTTGGGGGGCCCATCATAACAGTCAGCCTACTCAATCTATGAGGGTAGCAGGACTGACTTGTTAGGATTTCTTTGAGAAACCTTTACACATCCACCCTCTAGTCCTGGTCTTGCATCCTCAGAGTTTTTACATCCCAAACTGGGGGCACATATACAGAACCCTAACTGTCATTTTGATGTGGTGACAATGGAAGAGGGCAGAAATCTTCAGAGAAGGATTAGAAGAAACGAAGCGTTGTCTTCAGAACTGTACAGATCTAGTTGGAGGATATATAGAGAAACAGTAGCTTCACGTTTTTGAATTTTGTTTAGTAAAGGTTTCTATGATTTTGCTGCAATCTTGTAGACTTAATATATACATACTCACGCACATCTATCATCTATCTATATGTCTTTCTGTTTATCTATCTTCTATCTATCTATATATTCTGTAATTGCTGCTGAGCCTTGTCAAATCATTAGTAACTGATCAATGTCAGCTTTGGTTAAATATATATGTGAATAAATTTAAATAACTGTCCAGGTCTACACACACACACACACACACACACAAAGTTTGAATAATAAAAGCACAATGGATAATAGAGATCATTCAGAAAAACAAGCCAAACTCATTATCAATGAGTTAATTCTGACTCATGGAGACCTTGTAAGACAGAGTAGAACTGTCCTTTGGGGTTTCTGGGATGTTAAATCGTTGTAGGAGCAGGCAGCCTCATTTTTCCTGTAGAAGTGCTACTGGGTTAGTATAGTTGACCTTGTGCTTAGGAGCTCAATGCATATCCACTATGTCATCAGAACCACTAAGATAGATGGTAGCTAGACAAAAATATACACATACACACACACACTCTAACTTAATACATTTGTCAAATCTGTGATTCTATTCTTGAAAACATTATTCAAACTCATCTGTTTGGATGATTGACCATACCTCCCTCATTTTTTTCTTCTCCTCTTCTACACCATCAACTCACTGTCCTCTCATGTCCCTCTTCATTCAAGGAAACTGTGGGGGAAAGGCCAGCCCACCCCCCACCCCCCCACACACACAACTAATCATGGGTTCAATAGGCACAATTGTACAGTTAATATATATAAAGATTATAGTAAAGTCCTAGAGAGCATGAGAAATAGAGGAGATTGAAATAATGGAGTCAGACACATTTCATGGTAGCATGCTCACCTCCTGGATGGCCATGATGTTACCAACCAGGTCTGTGCACAGCGTGGGCCAATGTGAGGTGGGGTGGAGACCTGGAGAGAGCCAGCTGGGCCAACTTTATTGCTATTCAAGGCTTATATCTACTTAGGAGTCATGATTACAGGTAATCACACACGTCACAGGAAGGGGCTGCACCATAGGCAATACAAGCAATAGGAGGGGGATATACAAAAGTATAACAAGAAGGGGATGAGGTAGGGGTGTACACATGATAGGAAGGGGCGGAACTAGAGGTATATATGTGACAAGAAGGGCGGACCCTAGGTTCATGATGGTACCCTAACCTTGGTCACCCTTGGGTGGGCTAGACTTCTCTGGGGTCTCCTACAAGGAAACAGTCAACTACTATCCTTATCAGAAGGGATTGGGTCCTACTTGTTGTGAGATAAACAGTGGTGTCTGCTTGCTCTAGATGGCTGATAACCCTTAGAGAGAATAACAACTGGCCTACTTCTGTTGCAAGGTTTGGGATATATTTGGGAGACAACTTGGGAGAAATCTTTGTTTCCCAAAGGAAACAGAAAGAATTCACATGGAGTGAGGTCAGATGAGTAAGATGCATCGGGCACAAGAGGCATGCAGTTTTTGCCAAAAACCGGCACACTGAGATAGCTATGTGAGCAGGTGCATTGTCATGGTGGCAAAACCAGTCCCTGGTTTGCCACAACTCGAGCCTTTTTTGTCACACACTGTTATACAATCTTTTTAGAATTCTAAATAGAAAGCTTGATTAACAGTCTGACTTGGTGGAATGAACTCCAAAACACACAAGTTGACATTTTCATCCATTTAGGAAGTTGACATGTCCAGAACAAGGTTTGTCATCAATTGACTTTTCACCTTTTTGGAAATGAGAAAAAACATCTGTACACTTGAGTTTTTCCCCATAGCACTATCATTGTAAGCTGTGTTCAACATCACAAAAATTTCTGAAGCATTTTTCCTGAGCGGGAAATAGAATTTCACAGCCACATGCTGTTCTCTTAAATCAGCAATCACAAAAAATGACGTTCAAGTGAAACTGCTTTTATGAAGAACAATTCACAGTGATAATAGAGAATCTGTCTAGGTGATGCCACTGGGTGCACTAATTCAGGGAATTGCTTGATGCTCACCTAGTGGGGAAAATGTACAGTAGGAAATCTCTGCTCCACCCAGTGCAATTCCATTTGGGGGGCGGGGGATATCCATATATATATGATAGATATATAGATATCCTATGAATATATATTCTTTCTTCTTTCTATATTAATAAATGTGTATATATGTATATATGTGTACACACACACCATGGACTGCCAAAAGAACAAACAAATCTGTCTTGAAAGAAGTACAGCCAGAATACTCCCTAGAAGCAAGGATGGTGAGACTTCCATAAGCTTTGGACATGTTATCAGGAGAGACAAGTAACTGCAGAAGGACATCATGCCTGCTAAAGTAGAGGGACAGCAAGAGAAAGTAAGGTCCCTGATAAGATGGATTGATACAGGGACTGCTGTTAGGGGCTCAAACATAAGGACAATTGTGAGGATGGCATACGGCCTGGCAGTGTTTTGTTACATTGTATATAGGGAATTGACTCACTAGAATATAGCAACAGCAGCAAATTTACAATAAAGGACCTCTGGTGGTGTAGTGCTTACGCATTGGGCTGCGCTCCCCATGGTTGGCTGTTAAAAACCACCAGCAGCTCCATGGGAGAAATGCTGGGCTTTCTACTCCTGTAAACAGTTACAGTCCCAGAAACCCACAGAGGGTCACTGTGAGTTAGCACTGGCAGTGAGTTGGAGTTTTTTACATGTAAGGAAATAAAATTATTATCTATCTATCTATCTATCTATCTATCTATCTATCTATCTATCTACCTATCTATCATCTCTCTATATATAATTTATCTATCTGCCTGTCTAACTTTGCCAGTTAATAATACACTTATATAATATAATTATTATATGTAAAGCTACATCACTAATAAGGCATGGCTGCTCATTGGTTAAAGCACTCAGATGGAACCAAAGAGAAAGTAGTTCAAACTGACCTGTGACTTTGTGGGAGAAAGATGATCTTTCTGTTTCCATAGAGATTGTGGCTTTGAAAACTCTATAGGATTTCCAACCTATTCTATAGGGCTGTTATAACATCAGAGTCTACTTG
Organism: Echinops telfairi; assembly: GCF_000313985.2. Taxonomy (NCBI): domain Eukaryota; kingdom Metazoa; phylum Chordata; class Mammalia; order Afrosoricida; family Tenrecidae; genus Echinops; species Echinops telfairi. The sequence continues at coordinate 14,673,211 of NW_022103907.1, read as the reverse complement.
ATGACAATGGGTCTAATTTTGCTTTTAATTAGAAATAACAGGCTATTTGAGAAAAAAAAATTGTTGCAGACAGTGATGTGCTTTGCGAATATGACTCCAAATGGAAGCCCATGGGAAGTGTTAATATCTAGCACTGTGGTCGTGGGAAGACGCTACACAACCAGACTTAGGTTTGATTGGATACCTCTATGTTTCAGTGACTCTGGTGGCTTAGTGGCTACACATTGGGCTACTAGCAGTTAGGTGAACAGTTCAAAACCATCAGCTGCTCCATAAGAAAAAGATAATGCTTTCTACTCCCATACAGAGTTATGGTCTCAGAAACCCAAAGGAGCAGTTCTACTCTGTCCTACAGCCTCTCTCTAGTATCAACTTGATGGCCATGAATTTGGGTGTTTTTTGTTTGTTTCTTTGTCTATGTTTTAGTTTCTCATATCTAAACTTAAAATATGACATCAAACTCACAGAGCTGTTATACAGATCAAATAACTTCTTTTATGTAAAGACTCTAAACCAGTACTTTGCAGTACTATTGTTCTGACTCATAGAGCTGTCCATATGGGCTCCCACGACATTAAATCTTTAGGGTAGTAGAGAGAGGCATCTTTCTTCCACAAAGCAGCTGGTGTTTTGAACCATAGACCTTCTGGTTAATGTAATCTCTTTCAGTCAATTCTAAGTAATATTAGGGGGAACTCGGGAGGGAAAGGAAATGCCGATATTAAAACTTTAAGAAATGAAGATATCCAAAAACATTGCAATTGAAAAGTAAATTAGTCCTGACTATTGAAGCAATTTCCTTTTCAGATAAATCATATAGGATTTTGTGTAAGAGTAAATTCCTCTCTTTGGAACTCAGACTTGTAACCATATCATAAGGTTACATGCAGATCTAATATATGTTCCCAAGAAGATAATGAAGCATACATTTTACGAAGATTAATAATTATAGAAAGGTCAATGGGTTAGCTCCCACATATCTTGCAATGACATTGGTCCCCAAGCCATGACACCATGTTTAAGACGATTGTCCTGACACAGAATTTTGGGAGCCAATGAAAATCTGCCTTAACAGAAGACAGAATATTGCTAAAGTTATTCCTCATTGTGCTAGAAAAAAAATGGCAGTGACAATTATCTCAAATACAATGTACTAAATCAGGCAAATTATTTTTATACATGTCAAATGTTCATATTTGTGCAATGATTATGACTTATGGAAATTATATTTTTGGCTAATTTTCCATCCTAAATGTATCCGTGTCTGTGTTTATATTGAGTATCAATTCATATTAGAACTAGGGTCAGAGGGTGGGGCCAAAATTTTGCGCAATGCTTACAATAAACTTAAGAAAATAAAGACTACCTAACCAACTCGTGTGAGGTTAATGAATTCTCCCCACAGAATGTATCAAATGAAAAGCTCTAAATCTTTCTGTCAGGAACAAACCAAATTGTTGTTCTTGTCATCAAACTGATTCTGTCTCATGGGGACCTAGGTGTTCAGACTTCTGTGCTCCATCGGTTTTTGAGGTGGTGACACTTCAGAGTACTAAGTAGATTTCAATCGGCAACCTTTTCGGTGAGTAGATGTGTTGGGCCAGGTTGTCGAGAGAAAGAAATCCAGGGACACTCATCTATATATAAGAAATGAGGGAGGTTCCCACTTTCTCTTTTCCTAAGATGGTCACACCCCTTAAGGAGACATCATCAGGCTGACCTGATTGACAGGCCGATTCCTTCCCTACAATTCCATACATCTTCAAGTTGAAATAAAACCATCTCACTACCACTGTGCATCATTCTTGCCTCTAAAGGGTTCCGGAAACAAATCATAGGGCTATTGAATTCAATTCTTTCTTTATTGTTTTCACATTTTCTGTAGTAAACAAGCCCCCGTCCTTGAATCATCTTGCATCAGACAGACATGTGACTCTATGCAGTGATTACATGTCATGTGGACACAGCTCTTTGTTCACTCATTCAACAGATGCTATTGACCACTTTCAATGTGCAGACACTCTTCTGAAACCAAAAAAAGAAAATTCACTGCCATCGAGTCATTGCTGACTCATAGTGCACATCCCCCCTTGGGTTTCTGAGACTGTAACTGTTTACAGGAGTAGAAATTCCAGTCTTCCGCCAGTGGAGCTGGTGGTGTTTTTGAACTGCCGACCATGCAGAAAGACAGTAATACACAAAACAGATGAAAACCCCTGATTTCACATGACTAATATCCTCTGGAGTGAGGTAGGTAATAAATAGCACAAAAAGGTTAAAAAACAAGTCAGGAGATGATAGGTGCTTTGGTGAAAAAATAAAGCAGGAAAGAAGAATAAAGAGAGTTGGGATGGAGGCATTTGAACATTTGTTGGAGGTCTAGCCCTTTGTGAGACAGCCACAGTAAATGTTAGATAGAATGGTGTAAGTGGCAAAGAATTCTAAAAACACTCGTATATGAACAGAGCACTTCGTATTTTATCAAGTTCTATCTTGGGTGTTTTCTCATTTAATCTTCTCCCCAGCTTCGTAAAGTAGGTAGGTTGGATGAGATGCTTTATTTCCAGTTTATAAAGGTAGGACTTCTATGAAATCCACAGGGATGAAAGCACTAATTTCAGTGGTAGATGATGACTGGGCTTGGATCCAGATCTTCCAATTCCATAGGTGTTCGGCAGTGCTGTCATTGGAAATGGACATCTTCTAAAAAGCCATCTTTGGCACAATTGACTTTTTGTACCATTTTGACTCTTCCATTTTCATGACTGGTGTTTATGACTCCTCTGGTTCAAGGTCAGGTCACAGTCCATCTCAATCTACTACTTTCTTACACGGAGCACCATTGTATCTTGACACACAGGAGGTCCCTCTGCTTTATCCTTTTCATCTGTAAGATGATGCATCCTGGCTGAATGACCATCTTTTTGCACCCCTTCCTCCCTCTCTTACTTCCTTTTATTCCTTGCTCTTTCTCTCCCTCCCTCTCTCTTTCTTTCTTTTTTGTTATATTTGTCAATGTGATATTTTCTGCATTCTATGCCCTTTGAAGTTTTGTCTTAAGCAATTTTGATGAACAACGGAGCCTTGCCCTATCTTGCCAAGGTTATCTGGTAGTTTAAAGATTTGTATTTTCAAATAAAATATGTTTCAACTCATGGCAAATGTAGTCATCTTTTCAGATTTCCCGTCAACTTTATTGGCATGAGGTGTATATAGATAGGGTATTCCCAGACAGATGCCTTAGGTGAGTAATGTCTCATTTTAATGGAAGGATTGTTTCCTCTATATGACTGATAGAGAAGCATTATCTTCGAGCAGAAAAGGCCATCCAGAGTGCTTAGCTTACAATTTATCACCTTCTCAGTACATAGAATGATGGAGGAAGTAGCATGTCCCTGTTTCACAGGGGTTGAAATTGTGGTAAATGTCATGAAAATGTAGACGTTGATGGATAAGGTAATCTAGCCCAACACAAAAGTGTTGGCAGAGAATTAAGTAAGATGTTCTCTTTGTGGATAATGCTTGTCAGATTGGACTGTCCAGGTACAGAAGAAGTAAATGAGACTGATGTGAGAATGCAGTGGTGAAACAGGTAAGAAATGGAATGTAGCACCCAACCGCCTGGGTGCAAATCCTAGGTTAGAAACTTCTTGACTGAATATGGATTATCTACCTCATCTTCAAAAATAAGCTTATCAATGTTTATGTCACAGAATATATTAAAGATTAAATAAATGATAAAATAATGTCTCCCGGCACTATACAGAGCATAACGGTGGCAAAGGTTTCTGATAGAGAAACTAAACAAATCATGAAAAGTTTCCAATAGCTCAGCTTAGTGTGAAACCAACAATTTCACAGGTTATAAGAGGCAGCAAGTTTAGACAGGACTTAAAAGTTAGATTGTAAAACCACAGAACTAGGTAAGTCTCATATCTGATTGTAATCTACACCATGAGATGTGAGAAATAAGAGTGGTTATGTGTTAGATTTAAGTGAGAAAGAATAAAAATACTCTTTAATTTTAAGTGGAATATTGATTTATTCGTGTTTTAAAAATTAATTGACAAATGTCTTCTTAATTTTTTAAAAAGTATTTTAATGATTAATAATCATAATGTTTCATTTCCATTTATCTTTATTAATTGTTTATATTCCCACAATAATACAAGTATATGAAGTAGGAGAAAATAACTCACATGCCACCATGTGAAAATTGATAAACATAAGTAAAATGTTAAAGGATAGTGTTTCTGAATTTTTCTATGCATATAGTTATATATGTGTATCTATACATGTAAAATTACTTTTACCAATATAGGCTTCAAATATATAAATGTCATCTGAATTACTGAGAAAGTAATAAAAACCAGCATTTTGCTCCTGTCAAAATATACTAATAATTCTATTTTTAATGGCTACCTAGGACTAGCATAATGCTTTAGATGGGCTATTAATAAACATTTACATTGTTGCAGTAGTTTTTGTTTTAACTGAAAGACACTGTATTTTAAAAACTTTTTATTATGAATCGGTGAAGGTTTACAGAGCAGATCAGTTTTTCAGCTAACAGCTCATACAGATTTTGCTTCATGTCATTGATTGCAATCCCAATAATGCAACATCGCTTATCCCACTTCCTCCATGTGTCTCCTGTTTCCATTTCTCCTTCCTTCCCAACCTTTTTTATCTTTGTCATACATTAATGCTGCCCTTTTCATGCCAAATGGTTGATTATTTAAGGTTTATGTAAACTTTGCCCTGGAGTCGATTTTGACTCAAAAACAGGGTAGAACGAGCCCCTGTGTACTTCCAAGACTATGGATCTTTATGGGAGCAGCAAGCCTTGTTTTTCTCTTGTGGAGCAGCTGGTGGATTCAAACTGTTGGCCTTGCAGTTAGCAGCCCAACACATAACCCACTATACCACCAGTGTTTGAGCCACAGGCATGAGCTCATTTCCAGACCTGAAGGATAACTAAAGACCATAATCTCAGAGGTTCCACTCATAAATCTGGTCTTTTGCTGATTTTGAGTTTTGTTCTGCATTTCTCCCTGCCTTATCCAGGAAGTTCTGATGTGGTCCTTTTTCAAGCAGCTGGAGTGGTAGCCAGGTACCATCTAGTTCTTTTGGACCTGGGGTCCAAAGAGACTAATGTCTCTGTGGTCTGTTATTTCAGTGGATTATTTTCTCTTTTTATATGTCTTTAATATTCTTTACTTTTCTTTCCTTTGGAAATGGAGAAACCAATAGTTGAAGCTTAGATGGCCTCTCATGAACTTGGCCTTGCCAATTAATTAGCAGGACCAGGAACTCATTCCTTCAAAGTGTTTGGTTACATCTAAGATGTTTTCATAACTTACCCACTTTATGCTCTACCAAATTGATGGAGATCTTTTCAGCAAAGAGAAATACATATGCACAAATATGCTGTCAAATATATTATATATGTGTGTGTGTATTTATCATATTCTTCCTCCCACACCTGTTTGTTCTGTGTGTCTATTCATGCATTTCCTTGTACATTACTGTACTTGCAATATCATGTGTATGAGTATATACCTCTAAAGATATTGATTTTTCATGCTGTTTTCTGGAGGAGGAAATGCACAAAATATGGATTAGTTCAAATGAGAAAAATTAGAAAGAGAGTGTGTTAACAAGTATTTAGCATAAGTATTAAAATGCTATTCAAATTTTAATTCATGATTTCCAGTTGAAAGTTTTTTTTTAAAGAAAAAATTCAACTAATAGATTATGCAGTGATAGTAGACTTATTCAACTGTTGATGTTTTAGACTATTAAATGAAATTAAAGATCTCGACAACAATCACCAATGGTCAATAAAGTATGAAGTGGAAAACTTGGGGGAACCTTATAAAGTTCCCCCTATATATACATATAGAGTGAACGGATTGGCCATGCCTGAACACACTGACAATTCTAACACACGATGAAGGCACTTAGACGAAATCTTCTCAACAGGACCCAAGAGTAGATGCATGATAGCCAGGCACCATCAGCTTTCTTCACCAAGAGTAGATACATACACCACACTTCCTATGACACAATCATGCCAGATAAAATATTTGAGACATTTGAAAAGACAGTATACATAAAATTATCTTAACAGATCCCTCAGGAATACACTCAGCAAATTCTAGAGTACAGCCAGAGAAGACGCTGTTTCTTTGGAAATTAAATTTCAAGGTAAAAAGAAAGGGGAGAAATGAATGAGAGAAAATGATCTGAAAAGGCATTATTCAAATCACTATTTTCATAAGGCAACTACATAAAATGCTGTCAGTAAAACAAGCAGGGCTATCTCTAGAGCCCAGAACTGAAGAGATAAAGGAATTTGTTATTTTTTAGGTGTGATAATGTTATTTGCAGTTCTAAAAAATAGTTTTTCTTGGATATATCCTGAAGTATTTACCATAGCAATAATGTAAAGTTGAAGGCTGGCTTTAAAATAACCAAGTATAAAGAATGGAAGGGTCTCCAGATTCAACAAGATGGAACATTTGTTCATTAGTAGCGAAGCTGAAGAAGGGAGCATGTGAGTTTGTTACACTATTCACTGTGCTTTTATGTGTACTCAAAATTTACTATAGCAATTTGTTGTTGTTGTTGTAATTTAACCATAGCTGTGGTGGTGCTTTTGGGCTAGCATTAGAGTGCTAACCATAAAGCGAGTGTTTCAAATCCACTTCCTGCTCTGTGAGAGACAGATGGTGCTGTCTGTTCCCATAAAGATTTACAACCTTGGAAACTCTGTATAGGTTTGCTATGTGTCAGAATGGACTGGATAATATGAATTGTTTTTATTTTTGTCTTGTTTACTTAAGATTTTAGCACACTAAGAATATACAAAATATAAGAAGACTATTTTCATTCATTGTTAATTAAAACAAAAATGAAAATTTGTGATTGTCTTAGTTTCAAAAGATTAATCATGGGCAATGCTAAGATCTATGTGGAAAGACACTTAGAAATTTGCATAATCTGAATAAATTGGGTTATTGTTGATTCAAAGAAACCATTAAATGGATAATCAAGTGAATGTTTCAGTTAAAGACAAAAATAACAAATATGTATATATATTGATACTACTATGTACCATTTTTTAAAAGTGTCATTAACATTAGTGCTCTCTTTCCAGAGAAAATTTGTCTATGCTTTATATAAGATATATAGTAATTTAATATTAGATTTGTTTTTTAAGGTAGAATATAGATGAAGCGATTTAAAAAGAGGCTTAGAAAAAAGAGTAAGCACTGAGATTTTATATTTAAAAAATTATATTTCTTAAAGGGAGCAAGGAAGAGAAATCACTTCAACATTCCCATTTTATAAATAATCTAGTAAGACCTAGGAAACTGCAGTGACTTGATTAAAGTTACACTCATAGTTTATAGTAAATAAATTTAATTTATTTATCCACATTCATTTAGTCAGTAGTAAAGAGTACTTTATTCCAATTTAGTTATAAAAGTTTACTTCATGAAGATTACAAAAGTGATAACAAACATTTTAATATCTGTATTGCTATAGACAAAGATGGTAACTATACCAATGAGCTCAGTATTTTGGGGAGATAAAAGAAAAATAATCAGGATTGAATGAAAGTGGGCAATGCTATTAAGGTATGTAGTGAGGGCAGACACTATGAACTTATTTGTATGAATATAACATATGAATACAAAGAGACATCATATAACCATTAATTAAAGAATAAATTATTCTTTTAGAACATAGTTAAAAGGTAGCAAATCATTATTCTGTATAGAAGACATAAAAGGAGTCAAGAAGACAGCTACTAAGGTTGCTCATTCAGAGGAGAAACATAATTTGGAATTGTGAATGAAACAGATTAGGCATTCATGCTCCCTCCCTGTGCACTTAATAGCTACGTTATACCCGAGTAGAATTGTCTCTCCTATGTACTGGTCACAGTGCTATCTTTGGCAGGGACAGCAATATGCCCAGCTACCCCTAAATAGGGTACATTTTGTTACTCGGAGTTATTTCTTTAGTAGTATGATGGGGTTTGCATCAATGTCTCAACACACTGTCAGCTCTATGCAGAAGGACATGCTTTTGAGAGAGGCAACTTAGGGTTAACAGTGGAGTTATTGGATAGGAAAAAAAAAAAGCTGAACAGCCCTCCTGGGGTTCAGCTACAAGCCCCAAGGAGAACCATCAGCACTGTGCTCCAGCCATCTTAGCCTCCAGCTAGCCTCTGGGTTCCGTCCTAGTCCTTTCTGCAAAGGATTTAATTAACTACCCCTGGTGTGCACCAGGTGGGATCCCACTCTTAAATTAATCCACATTTCATAACTTCTATGCAGCTTCTATTTTTTCCCCTGTACATTTTGTTTTTAGGGCACCAGTGCCTGTACGATATATGATTGATTAGTTTCATCATTAAGGTATCATTAGATTAAATGTTTTCTTGAACCACATATTAATGATTTCATGATAACTAATGATATACAGTTTGCTATGTACAATGTCCAAGTGAATGAAGACATTAAGCATCATGCATTGAAAAGAGAGTCCAAGTCAGAATTCTCGGGTTTCATCTCCCTTAGTTTAACTAGAGGGTCGGCAGAAAAAGGACCTTCCACAAGATGACTTGACACAGGGGTTGCAATGACGGGCACAGATCTAACAATTGTGAGTATGTCACCGGATCTGGGTGTCCTTCTGTGGTAGTTGGGTTTGCTGTGAACCCGAATAGCCTTAACAGCACCTAACAACAATAACAACCAACTCCTTAGGATAGATCAATAAATAAATAAACCAACTTGTGTGAATCAATACCCCTTTTATAGATTCAATATGGGCTGGGGCACCATGCGGTGCAACAATACACAAAACTATAGCCCTTTTATTCCAGAGAACATTTATACTTATTATACTATCTTAATCATATTGAAGGAATCAGAAGAGTTGTCAGCATCCTCAAGTTGCCCACGAGAGAAGCAAAGCTTCGAGTTGTGAGTTTATCAGTATTCTTAGCATTTTCACTGACTGGGACTTGAACCAGGACACTTGTAAGGATGATTCTATACTGGATCATCACAGCACTATTGTGTGTAGGGTGGCTGCATGTCAGGCTACCTGACCGCAGCTAACAACAACAAAAAAGAAAAACCCACTGCCATGGAGTTGAATGCAACCGTACAGAGCAGAGCAGAATTTCCCCTTTGGATTTTCAAGGCAATTAATCTTCACGGAAGCAGAAAGCCTCATCTTTCTCCGTTGAGTTTAAACCACCAATTTTTTGTCATGAGCAGTCTAAATTATAACCCAACATGACTACAAAGCTCCTGACAACCACAAAAATTAGTAGCATAACTAGCTTGTGATGCTCTTTCTGCTCTGCTGGTCTCCGGTAAGTAATTGACCATGTAATTGGTATGATAGTTGTAGGGAGGCCCTGTAAGCCGTTTGTCAAGGAGGCTTACCATTGGCGGGCTAGAGAGGCTTCTTCCTGCAGCAGTCCCAAGCACTTCCAGTCACTTCCAGTTCTTCAAAAGAGTCACACTCTCATAATCGACGCGTTCCTATTCACTGTTCAATGCTGATCTTGTAATTAATTCAAATTCCCACCCCACCCTAATCCACATGCATACTCCCTGCAGTTGTGGAACAAGTTGCAGTGGTAACTCGAGAGATTTACAATTGTGGACCGATTATACTTTTGTCAGACCCCGTTTTCACCTTTGGTAATGAAAATGCTACAGCAGCCTCTTCACTGGTCTGAAATAAAAGTAGCAGCGACTGTAACCTGCTCCAACAAAGGAACAATTGTGAGAATGGGGCAGGACCGAGTACTGTTTTGTTCTTGTGCATTGGGTCGCAATGGGTTTCAACTCACTCGCTGGCACGGAAGAACAACTACCTAACACAACCTATTCTACGTGTAATTGTATTCATTCTTCACAAGTAATGCTCTCATTATCATATCAGAGAGGAGTACATGACACTATGTTATAAAAGTTAATCTACCTTTGGATTTCAGAAGTGCTCTGGTATGACTACACTTGAAGAGATGACAAGATAAGTGTTCAATTTACATCTTTCCCACCCTGAGGGCAATCGCTACACATGAGGACTCACATGGCAGCACTGCCACCAGTGAAGTGATTTCCAAAATGATGAAAAGCACTTTGTTAAATTTCAAAGACAGTACAATATTGCTTCAACATATGCACTAGTTGTCTTTCAGGGCAAATGAATTAAATTAAAAGTATAAATTAAGTGGGCACAAAAGACTTTATTACCCTAAGCTTTTAAAAAGGAAGAAGTGGGGTTCTAAAGACTCAGCACAAGTACCAAACAGAACATTTGAAAGTTACATGGGATGGGGGACAATTATTCATTGTGTAGGGCTGTCCCACATATCGTCCTCATGTATTACATACCTAATTCTCTATAGCCACTTCCACAAGATCGTGACAACAAAGCACCCATGAAAGACCACATTGCCTCCTATGGAATTGTGCCACCTTAATTAAGAACCATAGCTCTAAAGACAGCGGTGTGTTACCTCCTTACCTAACTGGTGTGATTACCTCCTCTCAGTCACCATAGATCAACAAGGCCATTGGTTATATGAGAAGCCTTTAAAAATTTGTGGAAAAAATAAAATCTGAAAGATTTTTTTTTTTTAAATGAACTTTTGGAAGCCCCCTCTTTTGTTTCCGTGTAAACAGACAAACTTCTTTATTGCCCTGACTAAGAAAGGGCTCATTTCCCAGCATCCTCTCCTAGACATGGAGGAGTTTTGTGGAACTGGATCTTTTACTGATTGATTGATCAATTTCTGACTGTCAATAAATGGATTCATGAAAAAGTCATCAATAGTTCAGGTTATAACTCCTGGACTAGGAACCTTGGTAGGTCTGTATCCCACTGCAGCCCCCACCCCCACCCCCACCTCTCTTGTGAGGTCATTTAAATCAGTCTCCTTTAGTGAGTCCCATCTCATCCCATCTGTGTTAGTCTGGGTATAAGTGCACATCAAGAAAACACCCCAACCCAGTGCTGCCCAAACCCACAAGTCCAACATTAACCCATATGTCCGACACCCATCCACAAAGTCCTCTTTCTTAAAAAACACACACTATGACGTCAACTGCAGGAGGAAAGCCGAGTCAGTGAATGTGTAAACATCTCAGTGCTGGCAGGGGTCTCCACATGGCTGCTCAAGCATCCAGGGCTGCATCAGGGTAGGTCCATGCAGCTTCTCCTCGGGGATGTCCTGCAGGAAGTGAGCCTTGCCAGCTGAAGCAGGGAATTGGCTAAGGCAGCTTCACCCTGGTCCGACCATCACAAAGCAAGAGACCCAAGAACTAGAAAGGTGAGGCTCATCGGGCCATTTATCTCTCTGTCCTTCAATTAACCCCACATGTGTTTATCGGCCAGGTTGGCACAATAAACTAACTACCGCACCATCTTTCCCAACCTTCTTTTTCCCACTCTAGCAGTATGTGATACAAAAGTAAGCTGGAGGCTGTAAGGACGAAGTAGTGTTAGTCTTTCCTATGACAAGGAAACCAGAAGTCAACTTCTCCTTCTAGCAAATTTTAAAATAATTTTTTGTAGCCTCCTCTCTGTATTTCAAAGAGGAAGAGCCTGATGGTTCCTGTCCTCTCGTGTTTGCTAGCAGAGAGGGTCTCTGATTAGCATAGTCATACTGGGAAAAAATAACTTCAAATAAGCCGGTGAAAATGTAGGAATATTTGAAAAGTATGAAAAGTCTGACCTGAATTCTAGTATTCTGTCAATGTTTATTTGTTTGGTTTGTTCACTCTGGCTATTGATGACTCTTCTTTAGAGGACAGTGACTTAGAAGAACGTGCATGGAAGCTATGTGGGCATAATAACAACAGAGGCATTCTGATGGAGAATTTTAGTGAACTATTGCAAATTGCATAGGGCACAAGAATGGTAAGCAGAATCACATCTAGGAAATATGACTCAATTTGTTTTTAGCTTTTTTGCTTTTTCAAGTTTTTCCGTTAGTGTTAGACTGGTAAATTATTTATAAAATTCTGATAAAGTATGTGAGCAAGGAAAGTGGAAAAGGGACAAAAGGGTTTAGCAACTGCGTTAGGGCTGAGTTCTGTAGAGAAGCAAAACCAGTGGTATAAGATAGATGATAGATCGATAGACAGATGATAGATATATAGATGACAGATAGATAGATAGATGGATAGATAGATAGTAGATAGATAGACAGATAGATAGATAGATAGATGATAGATAGATAGACAGAAGATAGATAGATGATATAGATAGATAGATAGATTGATAGATAGATGATATAGATAGATAGATAGATGATAGATAGATAGACAGATGATAGATAGATAGATAGATAGATAGATAGATAGATAGACAGACAGACAGATAGACAGGCAGACATTTATATCAAGAAAGTCACTCACACAGCTGTAGAAGGAAGTCCAGTCCAGGTTCCTTCTGTGGGTAGATGGACCTGCTGCAGAGCCTTTTCTCTTGTTGTGTGCTCCCTCAACACTGGTGGCTCTTTGAGTCACTTGATAAATATGCCAGTGTTGTTAGGTGCCATGGAGTTGGTTTCAAAAAAAGCCAATGTGGAGAAGAAATCAGCAGAGAGGTTCTGAAATAGATGTTTTCATATTCATTGTTATGAGTTGTTAGGTGCCATGAAGTTGGTCAACTAAAAGTGGCCCTATGTACCACAAAGCTAATGAAACACTGTCTGGCCCTTTGCCATTCCCATAATTATTCTTATATTCGAGCCCATGGTTACAGCCATTTCTTCAAAGACCTTCCTCTTTTCACTGTCCCTCTCCTTTACCAAGCATGATGCCCTTTTCCAGGGACTGATCTTTCCTGACAATGTGTCAAAAATATGAGGGATGGGCTGCCTTCAAAATTCAAAGGGCTCATCAAGCAATGTGGCTCCTTCTCAGTGTGGGAAGGGGCAGATGCCGTATCTCCCCCTTCACTTCAGTAAGTCTAGCTGACAGGACAAGCCCCACACGGCTCAGCATCTAGATAGTTCACTGGGGGAAGGTGATTACATTTTTGTCAGGTTAATTGTCTACCCCCTAACACTTTGTTTACAAATAAGTTTAAAGCCACTGATAACTTCTTCCTCGCTGGGTCCAATCAGCATAACATCATCAATCTAATTGAACAATGGGACATTCTGTGGAAGCTATAAATCATCAAAGTCCCTGCAGATTATGGAGTGCATAGTGCTGGAGAGGTGATATAACCTGGAGGGAGGGTTGTGAAAGTGCATTGTTGCCCCACCCAACCAAGGCAGATGGCTTCTGATGGTCCTTTAAAACCAGAATTGAGAGGGGGGCATTGGCCAGATCAATAGCTGCATGTCAGGTACCAGGAGAAGTACTAATTTGCTTAAGCAGTGAAGCAATATTGGAAACAGCAGCTACCATTGAAGTCACCATACCTGGTTAATTTCAGTCACCTGAGTCTCTGGGCTCCATCCCCTCCCCCCCACCCCCAAGCCAAATAACCAAGCTAAATGGGGATGTGGTGGGAATTATCATCCCTGCATCCTTCCCGTATTTGATGGATGTGATGTTGTTTATTATTATTATTTTCCTAGTCAAGGTAATCTCAATGGCTTCCTCTCTGCTTTATTACTATAATAACTCTTATTTGAGATCCAACTTAGGGGTTTTTGCCAGTTTCTGAATACATCTATTCCAGTTATACATTGTTAAACTGGGGAAATTATTACAGGATGGACTTGGGGACCTCTGGACACATTGTGAGACCTACCTGAGCTAAGAACCCCTTAATAACTTGACTTTCATCTGCCCCCATTCTAAATGGGCTTCAAAACGTTTCGGGACTCTTGGTATTATTGTCAATTCAGAGTCAGTGTCCCATAATCCCTAAAATGTCTGATTATTTCCTTGTTCCTGATAAACAGTCACATTCGTGAAAAATCACAGGTTCCTTGGGAAGGCTGGGAGAAAGACTGACAGTGGACAAAGGCTGGGAGAAAGACTGACAGTGGACATTTGTGACAGGGCTGTAGGGTCCTTCCTAAAAGGACCTGGCCTGTCTTCCAAGGGCATGGGTGTGTAAACTGGCTCAGTCGCGAAATGGATAGAAGTGTCCTGACTTCTCCCACAGAATCGTGTTCTCACTGGAAAGACAAAGGAGGCTCCAAGCCTGTCAGGAAATTCAGGAGGCATTTTTCTACGTTTAGTGTTTTCACTAGTAAAATATTTCACCTTAAAATAAGAGAATAAGTAGCTAAAAATCTAGCATATGCTTTCAATTAAAAACTATACATCTAGTAATATCAGTCAGTCAGTGAAAAGAAGCATTATCTTTCTCAAAATAATGATGCAAACATTTTTTAGTTTATCGGTGTGCCATAGGAGACATCAGAAAACTGCATGAGACCCGTAGCTGTTCAGTTTACCTTTGAATCTGGAATCAAACAAATAAATATACCTTTGGTAATTAATTTTCTCTTGAATATAATGACATACATATGCATATATTTGTCTATAAATACATGTGTGAAAGGTGGGACCCATTACAAGGATCTGCATATAACCTCCTCCCTGGGGAACGGACAACAGAAAAGTGGGTGAAGGGAGATGTCGGACAGTGTAAGATATGACAAAATAATAATTTATAAATTATCAAGGGCTCAGGAGGGAGGGGGGTGGGGAATGAGGAGCTGATTCCAGGGGCTTCCGTGGAGAGCAAATGTTCTGAGACTGATGAGGGCAATGAATGTACAAATGTGCTTTACACAGTTGATGTATGTATGGATTGTGATAAGAGTCGTATGTGCCCCTAATAAAATGACTAAGATATATGTGTGTGTGTGTGTGTATAAATAGATTAGGGTCTATCTATTTAATTGTGTTATTAAATGTTGCACTTCTGCTAGATTTCCTTCAGCGACTCTGTATGTTTCTAAAAGAATTCATGTTAAAAGATTCTGTAATTAGAGGAGCTCTGGTCCACACCTTGGCAATTTGGCTCCCTTCAGTGCTACCACACAGTAGACTTGCTGGAGCGTGACGGGTAGAGTGGTAGAAGCTGGTAGGTGAGCAGCAGAAAGGAGCTAGTCACCTGCTGGCTACATGTAAGTCAACTCCCTGGTATAGAAAGAAGACCAGGCATTTGAAACTCATTGTAAGAGATTAAAGGCAGTGGCACACCCACCTGAGGGCAGGAAGTGGGAAAGTCAACCTAAAGTGAGATGATCAGGGGAGGGCATTATCTGCAGAAACTTTAAACACAATAATAAAATCTGCTAAGAATTAGTCTTGTGCCATTTCAGTGATAAAATATTCTCTCTTCTGGAGTAAACTGCTCCTCTTGTACCTTGTAAGGCAATTTTAAAAGGAGATATATTCCCTAAGCTACGAGCGGCCTGATAGAAAATGTCTGTGTTCCCTTTGAAACAATCCAGAATGACTAGTATGAAAACAGTATTTTCTAAATTATTAGGCTGGGCGGTAATGGAATTGTGCCAAGGGTTGAACCAAAAAGACAAATAAGTATAGCTTTTCCTCCCCTCTTCGGTCATTGTTTAGTCTTTTTGCTTGGGTCCTATTTAAAATGAGGGTGATCATTTCCTTTCTGATCATACTCACTTGAACATAGCCCCTACCCTTCATTAAGATGCAGCTTCATAATAGGCCTTTACTATATTGAAAATCAGAGCTATGATCTACCAAAATCACTCCCATTTTGGCGATTTCAATCCTCTAGACCTTATAGGACAGGGTTGAACTGCTCTTCTGGGTTTCCAAGACTGGAACTCTTTACGGCACTAGCAAACCTCCTCTTCCTCAGGAGGAGTGGAACTGCTGCCCGTGAGGTTAGCAACCCAACAGGTTTGGTGCTACCAGGTGCAACCAGGACTCCTGCTATAATCTACAGGTATTATAAATACTAGATTTCATTTAATATTGATTACATTTAAGTAAAATTACCTATAGTTAACTTATCTACCCTCATTAGGCTTCTTTGTAATAAAACACGAATATTTTAAATATATATCTTCATAATACATCTATTGGACCATAGGAGTCATTGCTCAAAAGCCTTCACAGTCTAATTCTATGGAAACTAAACCCATAAATGTCATAGCAGGGTTTACAGACTCACTGAAGAACTTAGTACATTACTTTTGATGGAGCAGTAATTTAATTTTTGCTGTCTGAGTGATTAAAAATTCAGCTACTACATCTGCTGCAAATTTTGCTTTACATGATTACTCTAAAATAGAGCATGTTCAATTAATCTGTATCATGTATGCAACACATATTTATTGATACCATACTATAAATTCAATAGGTTTTTTGCTGGATTGGAAAATTTTGCATCTGGAATTTGTCTTTTTTTAAGCAATTTATAAATTTACAGTATTGTTGTTGGTTTGTTTCCTTTTAAAAAAGAAACTGGCATGAGAAAACCTCTCTTAAAACATAGACGGAGTGCTGTCACGCATTTTGGTAGTCTCTTCAGACTTTAAATCCAACACTATTGGTTTCAAAAGAGAGCAGCGAGTGGGTGATACAACCCTTAAGCCAATGGCCTTCTACATAGATTTTAAATAAGTATGTACCCCACTAATGTCAAGTAGATTCGGATTCACAGCTGCCCGGTAGGCTGGAGAAGAACCACTTCACAGGTTTTCCAAGGCTGAAGTCTTTACCAGAGCGGGATGCCACATCTTTCTCCTGAGGAGTGGCTTGTGGATTTGAACTGCCGGCAATTTGGTTAGCAATTGAGTCCTTAAAATTACATCATTGGGGCACCTATTAAGGTTATGACACTGTCATCAGGTTGATTTTAACTTACCAAGTATTGAGGACCTTACAAGCATCAACATAATTTTTTAAATGTTGGTTATCATTTCCGTGGACTATATATAAAATTGTCATTGGTCATTTTCTGTCAATCAGATTGTTGGCCAGAGTTCAGAACACATATGAGATTTCATGTACGTCTCTATAAGAATGTGTGTGTATGAATGAGTTGGAGGCCCAGGGAAGTAGTTGAGTTGTTAAACTCAAGGTCTGCATTTCAAGGACACTTGCTACTCCTGTGAAAAAGAGGAGGCTGTCTACTCCCATAAAGAGTTATCTTATAGGGTGGTCATAAATCAGAATTTACTGATGGTGCTAAATGAATGTATGAGTCTGTATATTATGAGTGTCATATATAGGTGTGGCTTATGTATTGTATATTCTCCTAGAGAAGTGCAGGAAGAAGGGGAAAAGTATCCATTGAAATTCCCAGAAAGATTCTGAAAGCATTGTGAATTGTTCAAAAAGTTAGTGGAAATGGAAGGAAAAGATTCTAGAATTTCCCCACCAACATGTCCACGCTCCCTTGTATATGCGACTCTCCTCCGGGCTCATCAGTACTGTCTGCCAGCTTTGTGACAAGAACTTATTCCGTTTGAGCTTGCTTATGTAAAGGTTGCCAACCAACCAGTTTCCTTAATAAGAATGGAGTTCCTGGAAGGTACAAGAGGGTAAGCCCTCAACTACTAGCTGGAAGGTGGGTGGTTCAAACTCGCCCAGAGACACCTCAAAAGAGAGGTCTGACAATTTGCTGTGGGCAGGTTGCAGCCTTGAAAACCATATGAGCCTTTGCCTTGACAGGTAAAGCAGCCATAACATATGTCACTCTCGGAAGCAGCCTGTCTTATACCCAACAACTCTTGAATATGCGTAGTAGCAATCTGCTCTACGTGCAAAGGTATAGGCTATGTGACAATCCCTGTGCTGCTGACCCTGGATGACTCCTGCTGCCTTGGAGTGGTGAATTCCTGAAAGAAACCCAAATCAGGGTAGAAACAAAATATACAACAGAGACGATAGCATCCTCTATTGATTTACCTGCTTAGCGCACTCGGAAAAGGGATGACAATGTCACTAGGAAATCCTAACCTGATTTACTGTGAAACGGACCCTTAAACTAGTACTGGCCCCACGAACACTCTATCCCACTTTCCCTGCTTGCTTGCTTTGCATAGCATTATCTCTACAGGATTTCCCAGTATGTGCTAATGTATTTATGTCGTTTACTGCGTGTTGTTGTTTTTGCTTAGTTTTGTTTTTTCCAGACTAGAATTTAAGTGTCAGAAAATCTCAGGTTGCTCACTGTTGTCTTTCTAATGCCTGGGCCTGTGTCTAGGGCTGGCCATCCAACCTGTAGCTGCAGCGTTGACGTCAGCTCATGGTGACCCCAGTCTGTCAGGGTAGAAGTTCGCTCCATCTGGTTTTTAGTGACTGACTTTTCAGAAGTGGATCAGCTCGTATACGAGAGGGCTCCCAAAAGTTCAGGGAAACATGGAGCTGAATGATAATGGAATTTCCCCACAAACTCTTTGAAGCCCCCTTGTATGTTTTTGAATGAGTACCTGGAGGGATGGATGAACCAGTGAAATCATATAGTTATTTTCAAGGGGCTCCTTTTTATTTCTGCTCTTGACAGTTTTTTGCCTTGAATATAAAATTTCTTAATGACTGCGGTGAAAAGGACTCCCTTGGTGTGAGTGGCGCTTTGCCTTGGTTCTCTGGATAAACACTTTGTGAGCTGTTCTCCCTAAAGCCCAGGGGGTTACCTTTGCTGCGGTTTTCTATTACAGAGAGTTTGTTAGGTCTTTGACCAGCTTGATGGACAGTTCTGGGTAAGCTGTAAACAATTTGTGCGTTGATTGTTTTTGTTTGGCCCTAGCTCTAGCCCGCCCTGTGATCTGTATGTACTTTGCAGGGATTGGTCAACAAACGGTGCAAATTGAGTGACTGTAAAACAAAACTCTGCTCCAGTAGAGTCTGCTCTGACTCATAGTAACCCCACAGGGCAGAGCAGAATTGCTTCCTAAGGTTTCTGAGGCTGTAAACATTTATGAAAGCACAGTGCCTCATCTTTCTCGAATGGAGCAGCTGCTAGGTTTGAACCACTGACCTTTCAGTTAGCACGCCAATGCTTAACTTCCTGTGCCACCAGGACCCTTTGACGTGACTATAGCCTATGCAAATGAAGTGTCTGTGGCCCACTGAAAAGGGATTAGTCATTTAGCAGCCTTAGTGGGAGGGTCATACATGGACACAGATGAGGAGTTTGCTTATAAATGCAGCCAACCACATTAAGGCTGGCAGACAGAAGCAGAAGGAAGAAAGTAAAGGAGCAAAAAGACAGGGGGCAAGGAATCTCCTAGAAGAGCTGTAATGCAGACTAAGGACTGAAACAAGGAAGACAATGACACCAGGAGTTCAAGAAGAAATTCTACAGCAGAATCCGCGATAAGAGGCCCAGAAGGGGCCTTACTGGAGCCAATGATGATAGCAGAAGCCCTAGGCTAGGGATGCAGCTCAGAGAGTGGACCAAAATTGCTACATTGGCCAAGTGCTAGGTCAGTTAATAGTAGAGAGAGCTCCAACAAGGAGGCTAGGAGCAGAGTCATATCTTGAAGGGTCAGAGAGAAGGTCTATGTTAGCCTGGATAGACTACGGAAACAAATTTACAGACACTCATATGTGTATAAGAAAGAGCTTTACATACAAGAGCAATTGAATATTGAGAAAACATCCCAGCCCAGTCCAGATCAAGTTCATGAGTCTGGTATTAGCCCATATGTCTGAAACCAATGTATACATTCCTCTTCAGAGGCAGGAAATTCATGCAATGATGCTGAAGTCATGATGATCACAGGTCAATGGGTGGAAAGTTTTGTGGAGCCAGTGGCAGTGTGAGCATCTCAGCACTGGCAGGGGTCTCCACATGGTTTCTCCAGCTCAGGGCACTAGTGTAGTAGTTCCGTGTGTCTTGTCAGTTGCAATGTCTGCCAGGGAGTGAGCCAAGAGAGAGAATGTGTCTCCTGCCTCTAAGGAGTAATGCAGGAGTTCCCAGAATCCTCAGGAGAAGGCCATGCCCACACAGAGGCCTCATTGGCTATGACCGGATTGACAGACTAGACTCTACCCTTTCATTCTGAATCTTCAAATTGACACCAGATTATATAAATCCCACAAGGTTGGTCCTCAGGGGGCTGAGAGAAGACCTACCCTGAAAGGGGCTTGCACAATAGAGAGAGATGCTTGCTAACACAAAGGATCTGAGAGAGCTGCCCTGCATTGAAGAAAGGAGGCGTGTCTTCTTCATTTCAGGGCAGTGTTGTAGACTTTATGCAACCCTGATGTGGCTGTGGGTTAGGCATTGGGCTGTAACCTTGAGATCAGCAGTTCAAACCCCTCAAACTCCTTGGCAGAAAGGTGAGGCTATCAGCTTCCATAGAAACTTACAGACTCGGCACCCCTTACATGGGGTCTGGTCTGTTAGAATTGACTTAATGGCTGTGGGTTCTGTGCTTTGCCTACATGCTTCTGATCCAGATCTTGAGTTGTACCCTGTTACTTCCTCAAGACGCCACACAACTGTACGGCTGGTCTGTGTGTTCTGTGTGGTCATAGCAAACGAGTGTCAAAGGCAGCACTAAAATAGAGAGTGCTGTGGGTTAGAAAGCTTGCTGAAGAGTGGAAGTATGGCTCATCTCCATTTCATAGGGGTCAGTCTTGGGTTAACTTGATTCAAATTATCTCCCCTGGATTTAGACATATTCTGAACCTACTTCAGCCAAATTAATTGACCAATTTTGAACTTACCAGGAAGCTCCTGGGCACTATATTAAGAAATAATAGATGAAAAGGTAAGTATAATTCTCATGAAAGGCATGATTCAAGGCTCTCTGACTTGTTTTTGAACTGGGTGAGGCAAGAGATTAAAGGGAATTCCTAAGAAATCTGACACAGGGTCAGTTTACAGGGATTTCCTGGAGGCTTGATCACACTGTCATGTCTGAGGGGCCAACCTCCTAGAGTGTCACAGGCAATCTGTTTGTCATCATAGAGCAGGTGGTTCCAAGCAGGATTGTCAGTGAAAACATGGGATGGCAGGGCTAACTAGGATCTGTATTACAACCACACTCGTGACTGATATTAAGTCCACACTGAACGGCAGCCAAAGAGCTTAGCTCCCACTATAACTAGTCTATCTTTTCTCTACATAGGGCAATTCCCTTAGAGGAATCAAGATATATGTTATTCATTCACATTCCAAACATCCCAAACTATTCTAAATGCTTGGGACCAAATAGTCAACAACACAATCAGAGACCCTGTAGGCCATGCATTGTACCTTCTTGATCCTATCTCTCAATATATCTTTGCTGGATGCATTAAAATCCTCAGCTTAAGCCACTTAAAAACTCTGAAGTAAGCTCTCAAACATTTGTTTCCCCCCAAAAGTCACTATTTTGAAATTCTATTAAAATACCAATATTGCTGGCGCTGAAATAATACTTTGGTAGAGGGAGGTAGGAGGGGAACCCTGGTATCATAGTGGTTATACATTGAGCTATGATCTGGAAGGTTAGTGATTTGAAATCACTAGCCACCTCCTTGAAGAAAAAGATAAGGCTTTCTACTCCTGTAAAGAGTTACTGTCTCAAAACTCAAGGGAGCAGTTATAGCCCAAACTATAGGGTTGCTATGAATTATCCTTCACCGGACGGCAGTGAGTAGAAGACAGGAGACCTTCTTTCATTTGACTTGCTCTATTTCATGTTTGATGGCTGATTTATTTCACTCAACATAGGTTTTACAGGTTGATTCCTGTCATAGCATTTCTCTTTATGGCTGAGTAATACTCCATTGTGATAAGTACCCTATTGTGTGCTCCACTGGTCTGTTTCGGTTGTTTCCGCCTTTTGGCCATGCTGCCAGGAGCTTTGCTATGCCGGTTCCCCTTTGTTCGGCTTTCAGTTCTCCTGGGTGTATACTTTGGAGTGAGCATGCTGGGTCATATGATTGCTTTCTGTTGCTCTTTGAGGAAGCATGGAGTGTTCTCCACAGAAACTACACTACTTCACATGCCCAGCGACGAATGGGAGTACAAAAAACAAAACTAAACGAAGTGCTCGGACTTCATGTTAGAGTCATAAAAATAATCTCTGGGGATAGGACCTGGGCTTCAGCATTTAAAAATAATTTTTAATAGTAAATTAGAGGAAGGCTTACAGAGCATATCATCAGTTTTGCCTTCAACAATTCATAAAATTTTCCAGTGTCCTTCCAGTTCCATTACTTTTGTGTATCTCTCTCTTGTTGTGTAGTTTCCCCCTCACTTAAGTTAACAAACCAATATACCCCCTAGCCGGTGACATCCACTGCCTTTTCCTCTGCCTTTAACTGTAAAAGTCTGTTTCTTTTAGTGTGAAGACCTACAAGAAATTTTTTTTTTATAATAGTGGTTCTCACACATTACTTGTTCTTTTGTGATTGAGTAATTTCACTCAGCATAAGGGTTCATCTAGGTATGAGGTTTTTTTCACAGATTCATCTTTATTCCTTAAAGTTGCACAGTATTCCTTTGTGTGTTTGTGCTTTTGTGAGTTTATTTTTAAAGCAACCTAGCTGACGCTGATGTGCCATCGAGTTGCTCAATCCCTTCTGCTCATTTCTTCTAGATCTATAGAATGAGACTAATCATAGTTCTTCTGACAAGTTTATCAAGACATTTTATATAAAAATTTGATTATAGAATGCACCAACAACTTTTGTGATCATTTATTTTGGTGTCCAAAAATTCTGAAACCAATCAAAAGGCTGCTGTTTTTTAGTGTGTGTGTCATTATGGTATCATAACATAAAGAGAAATGGAAAGTATATTTTCTGAATTTTACTTGCTCCTGACTACTACAATTGCTTTTGGTCATGTTACAGGAGAAAGACTTTCTAAAGAAACAAAATCATACCGTTTCATGGTTTCCAGATTCCTCTAGTGGTAGTAGATTCAACATCATTAAAACCATATATTATGACACCCATAAATTCACTCTATCCTCCTTTCAGTAACGTTGTTTGGGCCACTTTCAAGGGCTACTGCCTGAGCAGTCACCACCGAAACCTTGGCAGTTCTCAGAAGATCCTAATCAGCACCAGCAATTGAAGATGCAACGAGGGAGCTATACATCATAGACAATGTCTTAGACAAGAGATTTATTGAAAATGCTGGAGTACATTCTTTCAGGGATATCATTTCAGAACTGTATTGAGAGGAACAACTACCTGGTACAGAGCACCCATGGGGTTCATCCTGCTCGATCAATGGTGAGTCCTTGGCTCAATGTTAAGGACAGTTTGTGGAAAGTTAGTGAAGAATGTATGTCCTACAGATAAGGCCCCCTGTTAATAAAAGCAATGTGCCAAAGCCAACTCTGAGTTATAGTGGACTGTGGTTAAAATGACTCTCTTATTAGAAATTCTGTCTGAAGATTTTCATAGAGCTAAGATCCAGTTGCCACCAAGACCCACAGAAAAGGAATTGCTTTGAACAAGGGAAGAAGGGGGTATCCCTCGATCAAGCTTTGTACTTAGAGAATCAGTAAGCACACAAGCAGTTTCTTTCATTATGGAGAAGGTACACACTCTTGTGCCACAGAAAGTAGCATCCTTCTTCATGGATTTATTCATGATATACAATGCTATATAAAAAATAGTAGCTTGGTCAGTATCAATAACAAGAGGGCTTGATTATATAGAGGCCTAATATATAAAAGTGCACTGGTGGTCCATCGGTAGAATTCTTGCTTTCTCTGCCCATGTGAAGGCACAGCTACTCCATGGGAGAAAGAAGGGCTTTGTACTCTGATTAAAATTTACAATCTCAGAAACTCTGAGGCACAGTTCGAATCTGTTCTACAGAGGTCACTATGCCCATCTGGGAGATTCATTTTCCATTCCTTGCTAATCCACTGCATGTGCCTCCACCATCCATCTGTCGACGGAGGCTTGCATATCATCGCTCTGATGCTGAGCAGGTTTTAGTGGCCTTTTCAGATTTTCTCCTCTGTAAAGGAGGAAAATAGTGGAGTAGAAATACATATATTGAGATAGCAAGGGAGAGAGATTTATTTTTTTAAAATAGACTCATAAGGTTGTGGTGGTGGTGGCTGGTAAGTCTCAAATCTATAGGCCAGGCTTCAAGCTGGAGGCTTCTTCTGACTTAAGTAGCTCTAGGGGTTGATGAACCCCAAATCATTAGGTCAGACCAAGGCTGTTGGCTCATAGGTTGTGGAAGCGGTATATCCCAAGGATGGAGGTCAGGTAACAAGATGCAGGCTCACATCCCAAGAACTGGGACCTCCGACTTGACAAGCCAGATGCCAGATCAACACATACAGGTTTTGTCACAGGTCCATATGTATTGGATGCTGGCGACACCCCCAAACTTCCCTTACATCACATCACAAAATGGAGAATGATTACATAATACTGAGACTCGTGGCCTAGCCAAGTTGATACACAGAATTTACACTGACCAAGAGAGACTAGGAAGTAAAGGCTGGAAATTTATTTCCAAAAATCAGTCCCTGGAAAAGGGCATCATTCTTGGTAAAGTAGAGGGGCAGTGAAAAGGAGGAAGACCTTCCAGGAAGGGAATTGGCACAAGGGCTTCAACAATGGGCTTCAACATAGTGATTGTGTGGATGGTGCAGGGCTGGTCATGGCTTTGTTCTTTTGTCTATAGAGTTGATGTAAGTCAGATGTGACTTGATGGCACCTCCCAACCACATCATTTTTATGGAACTTTATGCATAATCATAATGAAAATACAATAGATTAAGTAATTGCCAGGATCGATGGCAAGCAAGTTATATAATGTTCACCTCTGCTATAAGTCCTTATGATAAATTTTACCACTTAGTTTTCCAGACACAGATTTTGAGACTGAATAGTTATGATACTTGACGAGGGTCACACAGCCAGCGCTGGAATTCTAACTCAGATGGTCTGATTCCAAAGCCCTGACTCTTAACCTGTCTGTTGTTCTTTTTTTCTGACTCATCAGTTACTCTAAATAATGATTCTTTCATTGACAAATCATTGACCTTAAGGTGTTAGGAGACATATTAGACTTTCCTTAGTGTTATAAAAGGCAGACAATTTAAAAACAATTGACATAACTGTGCATAATCCTAACTTTTGACAATAACTTGCTCAATGGTAGAAATAGAGGTCTTTGATGCCCAAAGACTTTGACAAATTCATTGGCAACTTTGAGGAAGTGGGCATCCCCGTGGTGATAGGGTATCCAAGTGATGGGTTATATCTCTGAGTATCATGAGAAGGCTGTGACTTTGCTGTGGACTTTTGCACAGTAGCAGAACACACTTACTTGGAAGTATTCTCTGACCATTCAAGTGATCATAGAAGTGAGGTGGGCATGCAGGAAAATGATCCCAGGGAGAAGACAGTTACACTTAGGAACCAATGAAAAATGCCTCCAATCAGAAACAAAGACAATTAGCAATAAAGAATACCAAAAGGACTAAATGTGTGCAGTGGTCTATGTGAGCTTCCTGAGTGTGGGAAAATGATTAATGTTAAGAAGCTTGGTATGGAAGGGATGATATGTCCAGGATGCATTGAGGAAACACACGACTAGCCTCTGGTTCTTTAATATTTCTTCCCCTTACTATTATGGTCTTAGTTTTACTCCATGAATTTTGTTAGACCTGCGTATGTTCGTTTTTTGTGATTAAGATCTTTTGATGCGTGAAATCCAAGATAGATAAACCCTTCCGAAATAGTAACGGGAGCAATGATTCCCTGAGGGTATGGGAAAGTAGGTGGGGGAGGGGGGACTGATATCAAGAATGACTGTATAATCCCACTGAAGGGAAAGGAATAACAATTGTAGGTGAACAGATACATTAGATGGTGTAAAATAAGGCAAATATAATAATATATAATATAACAATGGGGTTCATGGGGGGTAGATATGGGAGTGAGGGAATAAAGGAAGCTGATATCAAAGAGTTAAAGATGAAAGAAAATGTTTTGAAAATGATGGTGGCAGCAATGGTACAGTTACGCTTGATCTAATTGAATTATGGATTGTTATAGTATTTGTAAGAGTTCCCAATAAAATAATAATAATGAAGATAAGCAGCAGCAGCAGCTCAGGTGGAGCAGTGAGTTAGGCTACTAAGCACAAGGTCCAAAGTTCAAATCCACCAGCTGGGATTTAAAGATGGGATAAAGATGCAGCTCTCTGTTCTCATGAAGAGTTATAGTCTCAGAAACCGTATCACAGGGTAACTAAGGGTGTGTCTGCATTGGCTTGATGGCAGTGGGTTTGGTTTAGGAACTATCACTTCTGGCCAGCTTGTAGATGCTGTAAGACTTTTTGCTTCCATGGACATTAATATGCAACTGAGCCTCCAGGTGAACAGATAGAGGAGTGGTGAAGGTCAGCAGAGAGAGAAAATGAGCTCAGGTTGGCCAAGCCATGTAAGGATACAGCACTGAGGAGGGAAAAAAAATAGTGCTGTTATCCCTGCCCTATGTAATTCAAAGGACAAGGGCACTTGTGTCATGCAGTATCTAATAGATATTACAGACAAGTATTTATTTCCCCGATCATGCAATCATTATCATGTTGTGATTTTGAGAAAATATTAATATTAAAAAATCAATTGGGTGCTGCTGAACACATATTTAGTTTTTCTGTTGGGTAATCCAGCATGGGGGATGGAAAGGGTTTGACTGGATGAAAAATTCAGGTCCTAATTATGAAAAGGAGCTGACCCAAGAATCCCTGACATGAGCCTGGTGGGTATAGTTTGCTGCGAGTCAGGCTGCTGACCGAAAAGGCAGTCGTTTGACCCCACCAGCCACTCTGTGGGAGGAAGATGATTACTATCCTTCGAAACCCTAGGGATTAAGTCTGCTCTACCCTGAAGGATGACACTTAGTTGATTGGTTAGTTGGTAAGGATCTCATGAAAGTTTGCCCGGAAGTTATTCAGGAACACCCAAACGATCTTTATAATGTATCAAATCTTGCTCATCTCCCTGTACCAATTGCCCTAGATTCTGACTCACACCCTTCTCCCCCAATCTTTATCACAGTAGAACTGTGCCCCACAGGCTTTTCAATGTCTGATTTTTCAAGAGTGTATGACCACTCTTTCTTCAAGGGAATCTCTAAGTGGACCCAAATCTCCAAACTTTCAGTTAGCGAACAGGAGCATAAACGGTTTACCCGACACAGGTATATTTCTTTGGTGCCTACTAAACGTCTATGCGGCACTACCTTCATTGAATAGCAAAGAATAACCACACCTCGAATCAATACACTGGAACAGAATTAAGAAACACCATTGCCGCTGGAATGTAGATCACTCCCTTCCTTCTTAAGACATTTCTTTTTTCCAAGAGCACAGCCAGCAGCTATTTTCTTACCTACGACTTAGAGCAGTCTCCCATAGCCTTCTACCAATGATGGCGCCTTTGATAATGCTTGCAATAAAAATCCAGTCATGTAGAACATAGGAGGGAGCTGACGGTCTGGTTTACCTCAGGGCCTCAGAGTCCTTCTAAGGATGCATTCAATGAGGAATGAAAGGCAACTAAAATCAAGCGCTCAGAACCTGAACCAAATAAAAATGGGAGCCAAGTCACTAGGCACAAGGTGGTATTTTAATGCTCCTGGGTAAATTTCTCAGACATCCAAATTAATTTACATACCTGTCTAGATAAGAAACGGGAGGAATGAGGAGGACCGCAGAGAAATCTTAATGCTTTCTCAGCTGCTCCAAGGATGGACTTTGGGTATCACTGGCAGATGAGCATTTTCAGAGCAGGGCTCTTCAACTCATGTCACAGGCATGCTCTCACGATAGTCGGAGCTTTCCATAAGTGGTCACTTAGGGGACAGGTCACACCCTTCCCATACAATGTTTATGACAGTGAAGTATAGTGTCTTTTATGCAGTTCCTTCGTTTAGCTTTGTCCTATTTCCTGTGAGTGGTTGTTTTCCTTCTATGTCGTTCTCAGTGCCATTTAGACAGCAGTCAGGTCACTTTTCTGTCTGAGTCCCTTTTAGTGAGTGCCAGTCAAATGCCCGCCTCTCACACTCCCCGTAACTCCGACCCCTAAGCCATTTTGGGCTGAGGGCACCTGATCAGTCAGTGACCTTCTCCGTCTCCTCCCAGTGTTAGTCTGCTCATAGTTCCTAGTCATTGCAAACAACCAGTAAGTTTATGTGGACAGTCGCTTACAAGAAAAGGAAAGTCATCACAAGTCAAGGGGAAAACAGGTCTCAGAAAAGGGCAATTCTTGGGAATTTACAAGCCTAGAAAATGCTCCATTTCCTCTGACAAGCTGAGTAAGTGTCCATGGCCACTAGATGGACCACGCAGACCCTGGCTATTCAAGTGTGGTCCTCATTCATTCGGATACCAGCAGCACCCCTTAGAAGTTGGTTTGAAATGCAGATGGCCTTGCGTAAGAATCTTCAGTGCCAGGTGAGTTGGATACACATATGCGTTTGAGAAATACTGGCCTAGATCAGTGGTTTTCAACCTTGGTTGCACAGTGGAATCATCCAGAACTTAAAACAAAACAACAAAAACAAAAAGCACACACACACACACACACACACACACACACACAAACACATACAACTATGATGCCACACTCCTATCTCCCACTCCCAGCCCTCTACCTTCACCCTAAGTCCAGCTTGAGATTCAATCAGTCTGGGTGTGGCCTGAGCTGAGCGCTGGGAATTTTAAAAGCTCCCTGGTGCTCCTGAGGTGCAGCAGAGTTGAGAGCCCCTGGCAAGGAGCTGGAGAAGGGCTCCTCCTTCCATGCCTCCTTTTAGCCTCACAGAGAGTGGGGTTCCTCAAATCAGGTGGGCTCTTCTTCCAAGGCCTGGCTCACAGAGCTGCTCTGTAAGTACTGGGGGTGGGGAGGGGAGGATGGAGGGAGGATTTTACACAACAATGTCATTTTGTTTCTGGACTACTGCATTGTCCTCTCTATCTGTAGCAACCCTACACACACACACACACACACACACACTCACACCACCCTTGGCAAACCACAGCACTATTACCTACATGCTTTAAAAAGCACCTGAACTTGGACCCTCATTTGAGACCTAATGCGGCAGAGTCTTAAGACGAATGCTACAATCTGCTGTGTTTGTTTGTTAAGGAGCTTTCGAGGTGAGTGTGGTGTGCAGTCAGGTCTGGGAACTGGTGAACTCCACAGTAGCTCTAGCCTTTGCTGCTGCCAAGTCATTAAGGATTTGTAAGGATGAATGAGCTGTCAAGAGAGCAGGGGCCTAGTGCAATGCTCCTTTATTAATTATAAGGAAGTGATGCATTGGCAATGATAATGCTTCTCTTGGAAAGGGCGATGAATGGTTCGTAGATGGCTGCATTAGGTCGCTCCCAGCTCAACCTTAATGCCTGGCTTTTACTCCTCTCTGTAGTTTAAAAACTGCACGCCTTTCACACTGAACAGCCCCTTGGTTTTTATTCCCAGGTGAGCTGCAATCTTTGAGGG